>NC_065959.1:7247500-7480000 GCF_021464435.1 Cataglyphis hispanica
CGGTATTGGAAGCCGAAGGTGTGCGCGTTTGATCTCACTAGGCCATGGCCACCGCGATGCTGACTTTAAGGAATATAGCAAATAGCGGAAATATTTTATTAATCGGAGAGATTAAGAGCTTACCTCTTTCTCTCTTTCTTTCTTTCGATAATCAATCAGCTGACTAATCGATTGTATTAATGTCAAGTATCGATCAAATATCATCGTTATGAATAAATCTTTTATTTATTCATGTGCTTTAACCATGATCATGATCCAGAAAGAAACGACAATTTATTAAAATAGCGTAATTATGGCTATTGATGCAACGGATTTTTAGAATATGTTACGTTATAATGTCGGTTAGTGTGATTATGGCTGAATAATGACGGCTGAATGAAATACAAGGTAACCAAGATAAAGATCTCAACAACCAGGAAAAGTGTAATAACTAAATATGAGGTTAACCATCTCTGGAAGATAACGCAGTAATGACTGAGTTTTATTGCTATAATCATTTAATTTAAATTTGACTAAATCTTCCCTAGAACTATAATTATAAATAAAACAAAGAATTAATTGCACTACATTTAGAATTGATAAATGTTGACATAACATTGTTGTATTAGTAAAATAAATAAAATAACAATGTAATTATATAATTTTTTTCATTTTCAACAATTAAACTTAAAAGGATAATTTTTCAACTAATCTCTAAATTTAACGCAGATTTGTGACTAAAATTATTAGGACTTAAATTAAATTTCCTTCCTTATATCCTCAATGTAAATCTAATTTATGCATAACTCAAGTAAAGAAATCTTAAGAAATCGAGACAATTTGCCATAAACGCAATGTTAAAAGACCGGATTAAATCGTTTCCTCGTTTTATTCGGCAATGACATAAATATACCAAAAAAAATTGCATGGCATTTAACGACGATCGGCAGACACCATAAAGGGGAAGCTGCTATTAAGATACCACTATTAGAGTTATTACGATAAAATTTAATTGGTTCGATTTGGTCGGCGATCGGGGCTGGCAAGGTTAAAAGCAAGGTTACTTATGACTGTAAACTGCTCAACGATCGGTGACGTGTACATGCGTACGTGAATCTCGTGATATGATCAGTGTTTTCAGTACATTAACCTCGGTTATCGCGACCGGAAAATATATTAGATACAGAAAAACTAATTCTTACAGCGGTGCAAGGATAAGTAAAGATTTTATTGGAACCAATGAGATTGTGTTTTTTTTCCTCAGTTTTTATACGTAGAAAATATACTTATTGTAAATCAGCCTGTCGTAAAATACGATATAATTCCAGTTTGTCATTTTATCATTTATATTTTTTGAAAATCTGACGTTAAATGCTTCCAAAGCGTAAGTGCTTTGTAAAAAATTGTTTTTCATTTTCCTTATGTTGCACTTTAAATCTTTTTTAAATAAAATTTAAAAATGTCAAATCCTACTAAATCCTACATAAAATAAAGAACAAATATGAAATTAATAATTGGAGAAGTATATAAAATTTTATTTTTTAAAATCTTTAAATTTTTTATAATTTACAATTTAAAAACTATGAATAGAATGATCTTGGCATTTTTTAATTATAAATCAATCAGCGATTATATTTATATATATATATATATATATATATATATATATATATATATATATATATATATATATATATACTTCTTATAAAGCTTTTAACGACTAATTGCGCGATTTCCTGTAACTTGATCTAATGAAATAACACGTAACACGATATCGCTCGTCCGTAACGATCAATCGTAAAAGTTAAAACTGATCCACCGTGAAATCACTGCGTGTGCAGGCACGTTTTAACCGACTGAAAGCATCCTATCTGCTAAACACTCATCCTTTAGCGTTTAGATATCGCTGAGCAAACACTTGTAACCTACTTTGGTTTGGCGAACGATCAGCCTGCGAGACGTGACGTCGCAAAACGGGTTCACCAGAAATTCAACAGATCCTCTCAACTTCCAATCTTTTCCGGAAATCAACGGACTCGCGAATAACAACTGCGTTATTAACTTCGCAAAGATAATGCCAATCGCGAAATAATCCGCCTAAGCGTGAAAATCTTTCTTATTTTCTTAAATCTTGTGCAACGTTATGCCGGCTGTTACAAAAGAGATTGTCGTAAAATGCAAATTGTAGAGCTTAGGGTTTAGTGTCGACATTATACGGAGCATACTGAGTGCCGCGTAACATTGTGGGACAATTTCTCCATAAAACTTAACATAAAAATAAAATAAATATTTACGAGATAGAAAAATAAAATAAAAATTTACGAGATATAAACCAAGATTTAAACTCAAAAGAAACTAGTCTTAAGTAACGCAGGTAACCACAAAAGTTCACAAGTGATTTAATTGATACAATACAATGCATCGGATACGATTTAATTTTTACGGATTCAAATTTTACAAAATTTTTTAATTAATTTTAATTTATACAAAACCTGATTTTTGAAATTCTGAAAATTTTCCATCAAAATCTTTTTACTATTTTTTTAATAGCACCGCGCAAAATTAGCCAAAACATTCGTAGATGAGGGGAAATGCGGGGTTGTAATGTGTCATGTATTACAAGCAGCTCGGTTCACCGGTATTTAAGCGACGTTGTGAACGTAAAGCCGATTACTTAGTCATTCATATGCCGACACCTACCATGCTAATTGCTCGTAACAGAGCGAACCTCGTCCCTCCCGAATCATCGTCCTTCGTCAACGTCGACCGCGTAGATGGCTTCATTCATAAGGACAGCATAAAAAGCGCGCCGCGGCTAACTGCGCGATCGCCTCCGCCTCCGCGAACAAAACCAAGTTACTCTCTTGTGCTTTTTGCAATTGCCAATTAAGCGAAATACATTTACACATCCGAAAGAAAGAGAAAGAGAGAAATAAAGAGAAACCGTGTGCGTACTCGGTCAGGATGAATTTAACCGAGGGCGCAATTAAGATGACTTAATTAATTAACTCGTCTCTATTTCTGCGTTAATTCCCCGAGTATGAAACCACCATGATCATGACCTACGCCCACTGCGAGGTGAATACACATTTCCGTCTCTCTCTGTTCACATATTAAATTAGAATAGCTAAATCTACTGATAAGGGAAGATATATCTTTCTCTAGAGAGAGAAAAGAAAAATAAAGGTACATACATGTAATTAATTTTTTTTTATCTAATCAGGAGATGCGTCTTTAATAATGATATTAAAAAAAAATATTTTATATAAAATCTATTCTTTAGAGAGAAGTTTGTGAGCACACAAGGACGATTTGCATATTTTTCTTTACTATCAGAAATCATATATTTTGTGTACTAATGTGTAATTTTTATAAATTTTTTATAAATTTATATATTTCTTTGATATTTCATCATTTTTTTATTTAGCTTCTTATAATCTTTTATGTTGTTTTTTAATCACTTCTAATGTGGTTATACGTGTATGTATATTACTCTCTATGTTCTATTTTCTCTTTTTCTTGTCTCTGTCAGAAGCTTTATTTTTTTCTTTCGTCTTCGGAATCAACGAGAACGATGAATTTAATTCTTTCGCTTGTCACACGTGGCGCAAATAAGCTTTAAATAAGAGATAACGTGTTGGGTTTGGTCAAAAGGGTCCGAAGTGTCCAGTTAATGAACGCAATATGTTTGATCATCGACTGCGCGCTATAACGACTCAATCAATTATTCTTAAGTAGCGTTGATCATCCGGCTCTACATGTCGGAGTAGCTCGGAGCATATATAAGCGCGTGAAATAGCGATACCCAATGCCTTTACTATAATCGTCGTTATCATAGATATTTCTGGAAAGACATTACCTTAATGTCTTTGATGAAATATAAATTATTAAAAATATAATTGTGCGTATTTAAAATATTTTTAACATTAAATATAATTTTGACTATTGTTAAAATTCTTTAATTTTTTGCGCTCTTTGCAATATTTATTTATTTATACTTGGACGATATTCTAAAAAGCTACAGTGTCTGGCGCACATTCATCGATACACAACGGTCGGAATGCCATGAAATTCATTCGATGACGCGATGATATGCGAATGTAATCTGGATAATTAAAGACTTATCGGCTCGAAAATGTTGAAGATTATTCCACGGTTGCACGCAGGAGAGCTATCGACAAGATCGGCAAGTAAATTATTAATAGCCTAGTTAAGCGTACGTTAGCGGCAATTTAGTAGCGTAATATGGTACAATCTGCATAATTCGATATCTAAATGCGTCACAGAAATAGCCGTGATAATTCCCTGCGAGATGTATCATTTCGCGCGACAGCATTAAGTAGAGTCGCGATTCGACGGAAAGTCACGCGACAAATCAAACACATTAAAAATATATATATGTTTAGTATATATATTTAGAGAAAAATAAATGTCATCCTCTCTTTCTTTCGTTCATAACCTGAGTTTTCGTTGATGTAATAGAATTTGAAAACTATTGTCTTTCAACGTTAGAAAATTTTAAAGTTTCTTTAAAAAGAAAAAAAAAAAAAAAATAAAAGATTTGGAGGATCTCGAAAACCGTTCGCGCACGTGTTAGGCTCATAAAATGAATGATCGTGCTTCTGATTATGTCAGCATCCTCTGTCGGACAATGAGCGACCCCGCAGTATTGTTCGGTTCGCGTGTATGCATAAGTGTATGGGTACCATTTCATGGCGATTCTTACTAATCAATGTAATCATACGAGTGTATGTATGTATGTAAACGCGCACGTATGAATGTAATAGTACGCCGCGCTTCGCTAAGCAAAGTGCATCTAATCGGAAATCTGATAGTCGTTGCAGAATTGTACTAATTGCAAGCAACCGAGTTTTCTTAATAATATCCATTTGAAGAAGGAACGATTCTCCCACGGCATTACTGACTTGTTAGAAATGCCATAATATTATGTTCTGAAATAATATTTTATTAAACAAAAATAATTATGTTACGCAAACTATTTATTGGAGATAAAATTAATTTTTATCGTCAAGACTGTTTCTAAAATTACTATAATTTTAGCAAATTTTAAATAGCTTTCTAAAGTATAAATATAAAAATATAAAAAAATATATAAAAGTATAAAATGAAATAAAATAAAAGTATAAATATAAATGTCTTGATGATGCATTGCAATGGACTTAATTGTTATTTTTCCGTATATAAATCGCACACAAATATCTGCGTATTTTCTGTGATAATAAGATCTTATCTAATCCCCGCGAGTATATTTCTATTTTGTATGCAACAAACTAGTATAGGAAAAAAATATTGCGACGTAATAACAAGTGCGTTAATGCGCTCGATATTAAATAATCTCTTTATTATACATACAAACGCAACTCGTAAAGTTTCTGCATTACATAATAAAATTTTATATACCAAGCGGTAATTAATCAATTAAAGTCCAAAGAAGTATGCATGAATTTGTCCATTAACATCAATCTTCATTCGATTGCGCGCTCTCTCCTCTCAATCAGTGCCCAATTATCAGTTTTGATATTTATATACAATATTTAATTGTGGATATTTTTCACTTTTTTATTTATCTCATTTTCGCGCGATTTTCATTTTAATCAAATAAAATATTAAAATTGTAAAGCACAATTAATCTCTATGTACGAATGTAACTTACATTCGTAACTGAGATATAAAAATTTGTTAACCATTCTACGCAGTTCCTTTTTCAACGTGTCATGAAGATTTATCATATGAAAGATTCGGCGAAGCGAATAAAAATGTTATATCGCAACTAGCACCTATTTATCCAAGCTTATCAAAAGACGTGGTAGTACACGTCGGGTCAAACATAAATAGCAATATAATCTCTATAATTCGTAAAGAGATAGACTTTTCTAAAAATAATTTAGATGTATCCGGAAAATATAATTTCTCAAACATAACGATATAATAAAGTAAAAAAAGATGGATCTTTATATACAAAATACAATCATAATCAATATCGTGATTAATATATTAAGAAATTAAAAAAAATTCTTCTTACAAAATATTCTTTTTAAATAATTTTTTAATTTTGTAATTACTGTAGTTTTTTTTTTTTTTTAGAGATGATCCCTTTACGATATTCGTTTTTATACACTCATTTCTTTTCCCTTAATGGACTCGATCTCAAACTTTATTTCCGCAAACCTGTTTGCTCCGCGAGTAGTAATACAGCGTAGAGATCCATCAATGTCAGAAGAATTAATAGGCCGGAACAATGATGGTTAACTTCTAGAACGTCACGTTTCATATTGTTCCCTATATTCTAGCGCAAAATCGATAATTACAGTAAGCAATGATGAAACATATCTTCCGGCGAAAGTACAAAGTTACTGAGATATTATCACGACACCTTTTTTTTTTTACGAAACGACGGCAACTACGTAACGAGATTTTCGTGGATGCTGCAAGTATGCGCTATTTCGCGGATATTCTATTATGCATTTCCAATCAACAGACACTGGCATTACAAATTTAGTGGTACTATCACTGCAGTAAACAGTTCCTGACTACGTTAGCACGCAAAAGTGTACTCTACGAACATTTCCTTATTCTTACTGCAGCATACAATAAATATTTCCGCATCGCAAATGGAAAAAAAATTAAAACTATGAATGAGGAAAAGAGAACATGAATAATATTAAATGTATTTTATCCCAAAATATTTTTATTTATGTGTACTTTTCATAATATATATTAATCTTATAAAATATTAGATAAATAATAAAATTTCTATGAGAAAAAGCAAAGAAAAATAAAGCGCATAATTTTATCACAATTTATTTATTGGAATATTAAAAATATTTAATACTCCATATTTCAAAAATTCCATATTTCAAAAATAAAATGATATGTATATGATATTTATATAATATTCTTAAATGCAAAAATAAATTTCTTATTCTCTGCTAGTTTAATGAATAGCAAGCTCGTTGATAGTCACAATTATTAGTTCGGATATCCAAAACCCTGTTTTATAGATAATATTAAAGTTTCAGTCCAACTCTTTTGATATGCAGCATCATGGAGTAAACTCACATGTTGAAACAGGACTCGAAAATGGTCGAAATAGGATATAATGCGATACATTATCGTTATCGGTTAAATCCTGAAATCCTGCGGATTCTATCCCAAACAATTGATCTATATGTCACGTTACATATTATAGTCGAAATAATTGGCTTCCTACATACTCGGCCTATCACATTATCGATCATAAAATAAAAATATAATTATTCTATTAACTTATTAACTTATTAAATTTATCTTTAAATTTGTGTGTATTAAAAGTAGAAGAAAATTATCAAATTTCTAGTAAAGAATGATATTTTTCTTCGAGTTAAATAAGTTTTTGTATGTTATGTCTATTTTTACAGAAAGTGACTCTATGAAATATCTTTGCCTTCTCGAAAATCGCGCGGTAGTTTAATCTATGATTTATTGCTGTACATTTAGTAGAAATTTTCCGCGTTACTTCCGGCAAAATATCATACTTCAAACAGCGTTTCTCGCAACGAGAATAGCGCACGAATGAAGATAACATATAGTATATGCGAAAAATGGCAGAATTCTCGGCTTCTTGCTTCACATAATCCTATTAAAGTGCTGCACCACCACAAAATTCGTCGTTCATATATGACACGAGATGTGTATATACATGTATATTACGGCAAAATCTCTTAATCCTCGTAGCATACAAATACGCGCGCGGAAAAGCGTTTTGGATGGCACGCTTCTCAGCATCCACATCGCAGCGACAGATGACATGTGCGAATAATCCGTTCCAATATTCACATTATTTCTTGCCACGCGTCTCTAAAAAATGCAACTAGATAGGAATAGATTAATTGTAACTAAAAATCATTATTTCCAATAAAATAGAATTTGGACTCAGTATGAATTCGATATATTATTTTCTGTATTGTAGACACGACAACATCCATATATTTTAGATTTTAAGAAAAGTCATATCTCTTCATTCTTTACATCTTTTATTTTCCTTTTGAAATACATTTTTCTTCTTTGCTCCGTTCTGACATAAGCCATTTTGATCTCGGCAGCATTGAAATCGAGGAATCATAGCAGCTTCAATAAGTTTCAATTCTTATTTAAAAATGACACGACGCATCTTCAGTCAACCTGAAGCGCAAGATTGATCGCGAGCATTCGCAGGCAGGAATCATCCATCCTTTTGACGCGACAATTCTCCGGCGTGTCGCATTTTTTTCACAACAAAAGGATAAAGAGTACGTCGGACGGAAAAGGTCAAGAAAGCCTCTGAGAGCGGCTCAGTGCAGGATGGAAAAGTTTTGATGTACGACGCTGTTATATCCGAATCGTCTAAAGCAAATTAAGATTAATGCAGTCAGCTTCTCGCAGATAGGATAGCTGGAAGCTGGAAGTATTCAGAAGAAGAGAAACTAGGACGATAACATATTCGCCTTTTCGCGGAGGCATGAAGCGCGTGGGAGACCGATATTTCATCGATATCCTAGCCAACGCCGTTTCATGGAATTCCATGGAGATCTGGAGTGTAGGCGTATAATTCCGTATTTCAACTTCCACATTTCGCGCTAGTCTACGGTCGGCGAATTACTCGGAACAACTGGAAATATAGACCGCCAATAGAAGAAATATACACGGCTGTCGGCGTAACCGCCGGATGCTTCCGACAGATATATATATATATATATATATATATATATAAAACGACAAAAATATATTGTGTCTATGTATCATTTATAAAAGAAAAAAAATATTTTTTTTTTTCTACAATTATCGCAAAAAGATGTGTTCGTGAATGAACAATAGCACATCTGATTATTATGATAATATGAAATTTACCAGGCGTGAATGCATCTGCTGTGAATCGGACAACTGGAGAAAAAGTATCTCTGAAAGGGGCGAGAATGTGGCAAATTGTCTCGAATTCAGGGAACTCGCTGCCCATAACGTACGCTCGTTAAAGCAGATCCTCCGAAAAAGTGGCATAAATCTAATGCCGAGATATGGTTATCGCCAAAGCGTAATCTCACAGGCGCTTCTAGGTCACTGTCTAGCGTTACGTATGCGGAACGGAAAAAAGTATTACGTACGGAAAAAAGTGCGCATGGTACAAAAATCCTCGCAAAATCCCTAGTTGGGGTGATATAACTCTTCACGCCTCGTTAATTCGTTTCATCTCGCGAATATTTATGTTAATAAGGAAAATTTTTAAAGAAAAAAAACACAACTTTGCTTTTCTATTATGCTGTTATGATAATTCATTCGATATCTAAATACTACGTGAGCATTCCTCTAAATGTCTAAATACTCATATCTAACTCATTCGTATTAATATTTCTATAATATATTTTTCATGTTAGAACACGTTCATTATGCAAATTCGGCGAGCGCAGATTCATGTTTAATAAAAATAAATTTTACCAATGTAGAAATACGCCGCTCGATAAGAGTTAATTATCTCTCTATTTCATGTCCCCGTTATATTTTAATAGAAATGAGGCGTTGTTCCCGAAAGGTGCGGTTTAATAAATAATATTCCATATAAACGAGATACAAACAGATATAAACAGCCACTTTCGCCGAACCGAATGCATATCATCGAATTAAACACAGGGCAGTTGGCCAATATCCATGAATTTACGTGTCTTTTTTTTCATTTCAATTGATCGCTTCATTTGATATATGACCTACATAGAGAGTACCAATTTTAATTACAGCCTGCAGAATATTTCCAAACATATTACACGTATTGTACATAACACATATTAAACATGACGTTTATTATCGCAATAATAATGTCGATTATACCTGTATATGACTCGCTCAAATTAGCCATCGGCAAATTTTGTAATTAATTTCTCCGTCATTGATATCATTAATTCTATTAACCTATAAGCGGGCGAATAGAAAACAATTTAAATTTTTTCGATCCATTTCCGATGGCTCGCTATTGTTACATTTATATTCGCCTTTCCACACGAATGAAAATCGATCAGCGAAATTTTTTCCAATGCATTTCGTCCTCAACATCGCGATATTGTATCGACACATAAAGTGAACTATTATAATCCGAATTCCCAAGGCGAGCGCGTTATTCGAGAAAATGTTTCCGCATGAGCATAACTCATGGAGAAACATGAGCCGCGAATTGAAACAAACGCCATGTCATAAAGAAAAGAATCATTCGACCTATGATCGTGCTGCTGGGAATCTACGATCGTCCATCAATCTTCTTCCCACTTCCAATATCGCTGAATTACGTTTAATTTCGTGCAGCACCGAAACTGGGCTGCTCCAGTTTATTATGGCGCAAAGATATTCCATTTCATTCGGTTTATAAGGCAATATACCGGCACGCTAGTATCAGCCCTCGCGTGCATATCATGAGTGAAGTTTAATTTTTTTCGGTCCATCAACCATGTGGTGCCGCCTCTTCGTTACCTAAATGTGATTATCTACTATGTTGTCAAATGTAAATCATTCGGTGACAAAAAATTAAAATATATGCAGATGCGCACGCAAAGTGTTTCTCCACGTGTCTATTAAATTTAGGGAGGAAGAAAAAAATTATATTAGTATGTAAATGCATTTTAATTTTTTCAAATAAAAACAAATTTAAATAATTGAATTACTTTTTTAAATAGACATCTGCTTTTTTGTGTTTTCAAAGAGGAACTTGTGAAGTTTGACACGCGCGGCAAAATAAAACAATCGCTACTACTATAACTTTATGGTAAAAATATGAATAGATAAAGACATAAAAAGACTCGTTGTTGATATAAGTCATTACGTAGAAAATTGTATTTTAAGATATGCTTTGTCACTCTCCTGTCTTATCTGAAGATAAAAAGCGCATTAACGCTAAATGTCTCATTTACGTAAAATATTTTAAATCCCTTATAAAGAAAGTTTTATATTTTGCTCTTATTGTGTTTCATAATTTTTATTTTTCTTTCTTTCTCAATCTCTTCAACGGGATATTTATTACATTATTATATAATATATTAATACATTACATAATATAATAAATATACATAATCTCTTGTTACATTATTATTTAATATATTTACTATTATATATTGCTAACCATTAAAATTTCAACACTCATATATATATTTAATAAATATATATTTATATATATATATATATATATATATATATATATATTAATATATTTAATAAATATATTATATTTAATAAATTAACTATTTAATAAACTGTATATATTTAATAAATTTAAATCTGTATGTATATAATTTATTGATTAATATGCAACTTTTATGTATAGATTAATGCAATATTGAGAAGTCCTGCCCACGAAACTTGGATACATTTATCCCGCAACGCTAAGTAAAGGATGACAAACTCTGAAATATTGTCGACTCGCGTTTATAAGCATTATCTAATAAATTAATTAGAGCTAATGTGGTCTTGAGCCCGGTATCCTAATGCGGTTTACCGGCTCAAGCTCGAGTTAAAATCTAGTATAGCTGCGGCTTTTACTCGCCGCGTATTCACGACGTAATCTAATTCAATTACAGCACGTATCATAGCTCGGATTCAAATTATCCGAATATTTTCTTTCGATTGCTTTGCGTCGACGAGTGCGTGAAGAATAAATCCGGATGCGTTGCAAGCGATTCGTACTTGATGTGAATAAAATGTTTCCGGCATTACACATGGTTGCTGATCGAAAAATGCTGTACAATATTGCAGTTGTGCACGCAAAATTAAACAAAATTGCTGCGGTAAAGAATGTATCCGAAAATTCTGCCATACCATTCCATGGAATGCGCTCAAGCGGACAGGATGCATTCGCGTGCAGCATCCGACACCGGACACGCAAAAGCTCGAGCTACGTGCATGTTGTTTCGTGATTTGCACGAAATAGAGAGAAATAAAAAGAGATAGAGGAAGAACATATTATTTATTATACTATGTGGAGTAAAATCTCTTTAAATATGCAAAAAAAAAAAAAAACAATTCCCGTTTTTTTTTTCACAAAAACATATTGCAAGCTACAATGTGAGCAGCAAAAAAATAAAAACAATATAGAACAATATAAAACAGGAAGAAAGATAAAATGTAAAAAAGATATTAAAAAGAAAATAGAAATAAAAATATAGTTGATTTATAAAACAATTTGCCAAGCAAAATCTATTGAAGTATTGCGGTTAAAATAATAATAAATTTAGAAGCAAACGTATTGTATACATTTTTTCGCAGAATGGAGTTTATTTTTGAAGAATGAAGTTAAATCAAATCATCTACCTACAGGAAAAGAGAAAAAAATCAGCTGAAAGGTTCAGGTATATACTATGAGATATGGGCGCATTTATTACCCGAATGCAGCAACGTTATTACTTCACGAAGTGTTAGCAAGGTTTCCGGTTCAAATTAAAATTGAACTGATTAAAGTCAAGCTTTCAGGAATTAATTATCGCGGAAATCTTGGCGCTTTAAACTTTGCGAGTACATTATTTTCTTCGTTATAATACTTGTTTAACCGTGTATTACATTGTATCAATATTATTATGGCTCATGTACGAATTCTCAAATTTAAAATATTTTTTGATGAGAAAATTAATGAAGCTAAAGAGAATGCATGATAGATGATTATCCTGTGCACACAATAGTTTATTGTGATAAGACAGCAATTTGTTAGAAGAAAAGGAAGGAATTAAATTGTTGATAATTTGAAGGATAACAATTTACACCATAAGTTGAGGTACATATTGCTGTAGGAATTTATGTGTCATAAAGTTAATATCGTGCATCGTATAAGACATTAATTGTCTACGCGTCAGGTTCATTTTAAGAGAAAATCTCTCGATGATTGTATCTAACTACTCCTCAAACTAGACTGTTGAATTTGCGAAATTTACAATGCATTTAATAAATGCTGAAGTATGACGTTTTTCATAATTTTCCACATTAATCTTAAATAATAAAGAGGCAATTGTCTGAATAATATTATCATAGATCACTTTTCATAATCCAACGCGTATATTTGACAATATTCTGTATATTCACATGTATATTTTTATTCTCCAAATATATATTTTTTTTTTTTGCACATTTAAGAATTAATCAATACAATATATTCTTTGTACTTTATCTTGTTTCTTTATATTATTGCTTTGCTAAATAAATAATAAGATAAAACATGATATATAGCAAAGAAAATAATATATTAAATAAATTTTAATGATTAGGAGAAACTGATAGAAGAACATATATAAATATCCAGAAATATCAGAGATTCATTCATATGTATGATTTCATTATCGTCATAATTTTACATTATCCTCCGTTATTCTATTATATAAACTGTAGAAAAGTTGAAATGTTTTACATCAAAACGAACTGCCAGTGCATAACTTTGCTATGTGCATATCTGATTGAAAATTTCAAAGTTGTGAAATTAACGCTACGAGTTTGTCCATTAACAATCACAATTTACGGCATCGCAGTCCGCAAAGTTGGTGATGTCCATCGAAAATGTCCGCTGCGTTGCTATTCTCATCGCACGTTCGACAGTATTGATAGCGGAAAATAATCTCGTTTTGTCCCAATTTAGTTGGCAATTTTATTTCACTTATAAAAACGTATTTAATTATAGATTAGTATCCGCATTTAATTCAATCTCTGATTTGCATTTCTCACTGAGATCAGCTGATGCTCATTTTTATTTTTATAATATCCTATTTCAAGACTCCAGCATTATTTAATGTACTCGTATTTTTTCCATTCTTATCGCGTTTATATCGCATTACTTACAATTATAGACTTTTGTCAAATATCGATTATTATAATCATATAATTTTCAAATCGACAGTCATCTGTAGAGCGATAATTTGAGCATTCGATAGAAACATTACTCGAACTATTCCCTTTAACAGCATAAAACGCGAAACAGTTTATTCTGCATTTCCAGTTAATCTACTCGAAAGAAATCGCCTCGTGTTTTCAATTGCGCCATGAATCTCTCGTTACCTCCCCCGCAGAATAGTGAAAAATTACCCTCATTCTTATTCACAAGCGTTACTTTGTAGATTAATGATTCCGTAACTGGTTAGGCGGATCAAAAACATCGAAATAAACTTGTGTACTTGATGAGCGTAATAAAATGTAAATTCGTGCAATTTGTTTGCAATTGGCATCAGTGCTTGCAGAGTTGATTCTCTTTTGTCTTCGTAGATTGAAATTATTATTAATATCATTTATTCTCTCTATATATTTGAACAATACATATACATACATCCTTTTATCAACTTTTGATTTATCAAATTTAATTATGTAGAAAAAAGTTGCGTACTTTACGAGGAATGTATTAATGTAAAAAATATATTATTAAGAATGAAAATATTCTCTTTCTCTACAGTAAAATTTTATTTGTATCACAAAAAATATATCAAGATAAAAATTAATGACACTATTCCCCTCCGTACATAGGAATCATCTGTCTATTGCATAAAGAATATAGATTAAAAAAATATCTTCGCGATATTCTAACTTTAGAGATTTACTAATAAAGACGAGAATTGGATAAGATTCTGAAAGTTATTTTAACCGAGATTGCAAAGTCAATCCCTATAATCTCTATTGGCTCAAGTCATTTTAAAGTGACAATATAAAGTAACTATCGCGTATGATTTAATAAATAAAACGAACAAAGTAAAATGAGAAGAAATTCTAAATTGCTATCACGTTCTCCCTTAAATTTGTACGAATCAGATTTCGCTTCTTAATTAGTACATTTATTGTGGAATAAAATGTAAAGTATTTATTTTCATAATTTATAATAAATTTTCTAACATATTTTTTCTTTTTTTTTTCAGATTCTACTGGGACCTCTGCATGCTCCTCCTACTGGTAGCTAATCTGATAATTCTGCCAGTCGCCATTAGTTTTTTCAATGACGACCTAAGCACTAGATGGATAGCCTTCAACTGCCTTTCCGACACGATATTCCTTATAGACATCGTCGTCAACTTCAGGACGGGTGAGTCGAATCATTCGATCAATCAGTTTGCTGTAAAACTTTTTTTTTAATAATAAATTATCAGCAATTAGTATTTGCTATAAGACTATTAAATTTATTTTAAATACGCTGCTTAGAAGTTTGAATTAATCTTTCAAATCAATTTTAAAAATTGTGCAAAAATTGTCATGCTTTTTTTCCTACGTATTATTTGATACGCATTCAGATTGTACATTTTCGCAATCATAAAATTGTCTTGTCAACAATGTTACATAGTGTTTTCCTTTCTTAAAGATAAAATTTTAAAGATGAAATTTTTGTTTCGGGACTTCTCAAACTCTTCTCTATCCAAGATTGTGAAGGTTTATTATAACTTTTAACTTTAATTTTTACTCTCGTGCGATTCGTTGTTACTATATCGTGACGTAAAAGGTATCGGCGAAAAAATCTCAGATAAAAACAGAGATGCGAGATGGATCATCTGCTTAGGCCTCGCCGGCCCCGACATGCACAATGACGGTATTGTTGCGCAAGATAGAACACACTCAGCTCCTTGACATTTCATTATTACCTCGGGATTAATTTGAAACGTGTTTGACGCGGTTCCACAAATGTGGAAATGGGTCACGAGTCGCGGCCGATGAAAATCATTGTATTACTTATATTGCGTTGTGTTGATTCGACGTGATTAAAAATTTCGTGTGTCGTTTTTTTATTTCCAGCGGATGTTTTATAACACAATAATTATTTCTTTCTTTGTGTATAATAATGGATTCTTTCGCATCTCCAGCTCTAGTTATTAAATTACACATTACATATGCATAACAAATGCATTAATTGCGATATTTTGAATCGGTGGCAAATCGCCAAAATGTAAAACAAAATAGCATTAGCATTTTTTCCGACAGAGCTTTGCAATTTTTGGAAAATCATCGACAATGAAAAATACGTGAAATAACAAATATTTCGTTGCAGGTATAATGCAGCAGGATAATGCCGAACAGGTGATACTGGATCCGAAGTTAATCGCGAAACACTACCTCAGGACTTGGTTCTTTCTCGACCTCATCTCCTCCATACCACTAGATTACATTTTCCTCATATTTAATCAAGTAAGTATATCCTATGGATCGTATAGCTCATTAACGCAACTTTATGTTAAAATCCATTGTTATAAGTTATTATCTCATTTTATTCAGAGAAAAAAATTATTAAAGCACAACTTTCTCCAATTTATCCAAACATAAATATCAAAGATGAGAACTTATACTTTTTTGCATATGTTAAGTGTGATACGTTTTTAATAAAGAGATTGTAAAAAATATCAAGGCACATTATATTAAGACAGTAAAAGCGTTTAATTTTGTACATTTTGTCCAAAATCAAACAAGTAAAATGATTATAATGCAAAATATTAGAAAAATGTGACAGTAAAATATATATGTGATAAAATATTTAAAACTTTTATTTATAATATTTTTTTAATGTCGTGAATATCTGGTATATATTTAGTTACTTGAATTGGGAGAGAAAAGATAAATCAAATATCATAAAAACAAATTCGCAAGTTTCAGGACTTCAGCGAGTCCTTCCAGATCCTGCATGCTGGACGTGCTCTCAGGATTCTCAGGCTTGCTAAACTGCTGTCACTCGTTAGGTTACTACGTTTGTCAAGACTGGTGCGGTATGTCTCGCAATGGGAAGAAGTCTATGTGAGTGTTTTGCTATTCATTATACAGCATTGTTCACATTTTGTATATCATATACGATACGTGTAGCTCGTGTAATTTACGTATAAAAAAAAAAAGAGAAGAGTGGTTTGATGACCTTTAATGATTCAGGAAGCTGACAAGCGATCTTCCTCCTACGAAACTGTTACTTTTCCTGCCGACAATGAGGTCTAACGAGAGTTAATTAATGTCGATTGTCAGTTTTTTGGATCAGTCAATTGCAGAAATCACCTTCCGCACTTACGCGAGATATTAAATAATTATGTCTATGCCTGATACATGATCGCTGTAGAAAATTGGAGGAGATAAAAAGAGGGAACAACAGTCAGCCTTTTATACTTTATCTTTACATGGAGATTCTTAATCACAGGTGACTTGTTGAATGACAAGTAAAGTTCTCACGTCAGTGGTGGATTCTGTCCGCAAACAGTCTCTCTTACAAAGTCTCTCTTTTCTTCCGAATTTATGCACATTAGCGAAAATATCATTTTCTCCATATACAAGGAATCACCCTTTATTGTCATAAGAATTTCATCAAGTTCACTATCAAATATATATATATATATATGTGTATAAATATTTTCTAGGTATATGTGCAGTGAAAGTAGGATACGCTTCTTGACAAAATAACTTTTTCAGCAACTTTGTCATAAAAGTCTCAGTCCACCACTGCGGAGAATCTTTTCGAACTGGGCTCTCAGATTATTAGATTATGTTTCGCTTTCCGTTGCTGAACATATAATGAATGTCCCCACGGCTCTACTCTAGTATATATCCCATGATACCTCGAAACTTCCACTTTACATGAAACTCTCCAATCCCTCTGTCTGTCTTTCTCTTTCACGATAATAATAATTGTAAATTAGAGTCAGTTGTTTTCTCTCTCTCACTCCCTCCCTCTCTCTCTCTCTTTCTCTCTCTCTCTCTCTCTCTCTTGCTCGATCATAACGCACCGCACCGAGAGGAGCATAAACAGATATATATATTAATATAAGCCACAATAATAATAAATAATACATATAAACAAACAGTCCGCGAATACAAGCAGAGAGATAGCGTGACGAAATGGCAATAGAGGGGAAAAGAAGTACGCGTGCACGCGATTGCGTGTCCCGCGGAATCATCGCTAGTACACCGTAAAACTCGATGGAAAATCTCATGACACACATATACATACACATATGACATTTTATTATATTTTTCATTGTCGTTCCGATAATTGTTGCTATTCGCTACTCATACTTTATTCCTTTCCTTTTTTTGCTCTCTTGTTTTCTAATGCACATATCGATTTTGCGCACGTAATAATATAAAGGTACTGCGATCCGTCGACGGGTAAGTAACTGTTCTTCCAAGCAAATGTATATATATCACTCGATAATCGATGCAACGCGTAAATCTACTACTGTCCACCTTGTCGAGAGTCATTTTGAAAAAAGATAAAGGAAAGAACAGAAAATGAATACGGAAAAGAAAAATATGCAAAAATTATATTGATTTCTATTATAAATTCCCTTAAAAAATTCGCGCTTTTTTCTCATATACTTCGAATATATTTTGTTTCTTCAAATAAACTTCAGATAGTTAATTAATATATAATTATACATTTATTAATATAATTAATAAATCTATACGCCCTTATATTAATGACAAGATGAGCTAAAAAACGATAAAACCTAAAACGACTTTATGTGCACGATGTACATATATCTTGCCAGGTCCATTATACAGCGAATGAACTGCAAGTTCATTAATGGTTTTGCGTGGGTAATTGGGTTGAGAAATTATCTTGCTATCTTTCGGTGCTTCAGCACGTCGGCGATTGTGTTTACGTGGGATAACGTTTTGTGTTACATTATTTGTGCTCATGCTGTCAGCGTAAAACCGTGCAGCGAAGACCAACGAATCAATCAGGCTTTTCGTCCAATCAAGAGAGCAGTCTGTCATTCGCTGAAAATCTTGTTACGCTTGCCTTGAAACGTACTATTGCCTCCCTCTGCTTTTTCCTCTCTGTTCTATTCTGTTCTGTACAAACCAGATATGCTTAAAAAAAAAAAAAATGTATGCAATGAGGGAAAGCTGCGTTCTAAGTGCAAGAGATTTGTTAAAGCGCGGATACCGTTTGAACAAATTATTGTTCAGCGAATAAAAGTGAAGAAATACGCGAAATGGATAACAATGCTGTTCAGCAAACAGTATTTTAATAATCGTTGTCCTGTATTCCCTTTCCTTGTCAAATTCACGAGATAAATGATTTCCTCATTAAAATATAGGGATAAAATTTAATAAACAAAAAGAAATCAATTCTTGTCTTATCTTTTCGATTTCGAATTTTAATAAAAAAAATTTAACGAGACAATAATTTCGAAAATTTGATGAGAATAGCCATGTACGATTTACGCCACTTTCATATAGACATTTCAAAGGTAATTGAAAATATAAACTCATTAGATTGAATCAAAATAACCGAATTATTATCATTGCCCTTATCACCATAAATTTTCAGAACGCAAAAAATAAATTTCGATAAATGCGTAATATTGTATATCGCATTAATAAAATGGAAAAAAAATATAGAATTATATAATTTATAATTATATCATTTCATATTATTATTAAATTACACAAAATTTATTATTATTTCTTCAATTAGAACGAGGTCACAATACATGAACGAGTATATAATATTTGTATTAAGATTTTAATTTTAATTTCAGTTACTGATTAAGCCATTGCAGTTTTTATAAATTTTGCAACAAAATATAAACTTGACACAAAAATATTAATATGTGGAAAGCATAGCACTTGTAATTTTTCATATCTCGATTTTTTATTTCGATATTTTATCAGACAATTGTGTGTAAATATTGAATTATAACGGAGCGATTTTCTTTCATAACAGACATATTATGTTTGTCTCTTCATCATTTTAATGCGAGCACAAAGCCGATAATGTGAAAATAGCGCAAAATCGCTATACCAGGTAGACATAAAAATCGTTAATAAATGCAAAACAAAAACACAGGTAGCGCCTGATGATTATTACGTCGTTCTTCGTATTCATTACATCGCATTCATAACATCATATCTCGCAAATCTTATCATCTCATCGAAAATCTACTCTCTCACTCTCTTTCTTTGTAATCAAGTGTCGCGAAACAATGACGAACTCTTCCTATCTTTTCTATATGCTACACGTTTTTCCACATTGTGCATACACATACAATGCAACTCACTTAACAACTATACATACACACATACAAGAGAATCTTGTCTTTTACTCCCTCAACACATAGACATAGAGAAAACAATATATATAACAAATCGACTACTAGGCGAATTGCGAGAACACGTTTCCGAATGGGTTTGCAGATCCCCCTTTATCAACAGCCGGAGAGGCACTACGAGCGTCGGGCGACACCGCCCCAACCAGACCGAACCAGCAAGGTGTGCCTGCCTAGTAACCCTGAAACCAAGGCCAATTGCCCTTTCTTGATTCAAGCGTTCGTTAACATAAAACCTCAATGTGTTTCTACGTATATCTATATACGCTAGATCATTATTACTCATTGCTATTGTTTCTTTCGTTGTTATTATATTCATTGATTACAATTATTCTGATTATCATTGTCATATTCGTTTTGTGGTCATATATATTTCTCGTTGAGTTTTCTAGAGAGCGTGCATAGTCTTGTCGTGTAATTTACAGTCTTCGGTACGAGGAATTTTTTACACATATAACACGCCCGACATACTTAGATCCAGTTTATGAGTTGTAGCAGAGCCGATCAAGAGCTTTAACGTTGTTGAGAAGTATCCGTAGAATAATATAGATCGGTCAAAAAAAAAAAAAAAAGAGACTATGCCTAACTTTTGATTAAATTTTATAGAATTAATACTTATAGATTTACAGAATAATTAATCTTGTTTTTGTCTCGCGTAACTTCCTCGAATATTAAATACTTGAAATTTATATAGATAAAACAAACTATTTTTAATTTATATGATAATCAAAATCTCTCGTAAGATAAAAATGTTATTATAAGAATATTGTTAAAATAATGATTTCAACTAAAATTGTGCGAAAAGTTATAATATCGTTCTCATGAGAGATAAACATAGCTTTTCTCGAAAGATATATAGCAAAATTTATCGTGTAACATATTTTAACAAGCTCTTGATCAGTCTTGCCCTTAGTCCCGTAGTCCTGGCGATGCGACGTGTGACATGGATCACAGATTAGAAGATGCGATATTAGCTGAGAAGAATTCAGTATGTATTGATCGTTGGAGAATGATGATGCTTGCAATATTATTCTATAGTGACGATGTTTTCTATTACGTAACTATATATATAGTTGAAGTCCATGTTTCACCGAATAGCTGAATTCCTCGCCAAAGTTCTTGAAAACGGTTTTTTGGTATGAAATGCTCTTGTTTTTGTCGGGTTTTGTTGGAAAGTTCCGTTCTGTGCTAGGTACTAACATGAGTTTGGTTACGAATAGTTATTGTGAATTAATTGGTCGTGTCGAATACTGATGGATTCGCGGGCTTCGATTACGTAATCGCAGGAACGGCCGATGTTCGCGCCGATCGCTGATCACAGTACACTCTATCTTCCTCGAATTTTTCGACTCTCGATTATCACCGATCCCATAAGCCGCATAACTTTATTGGCCTGATTCGATATAGGTGCGCATGTATATTAACGTATGAGTCAATAGCAGTTATCGACGTTTTTTCAGTGACGGACTGCGTAATCTAGATACGTGTGCATGTAATCGTACTGATAGTATTATATATTTATAACGGATGCACCATTTCTTGACAATGGTAGCGCATGGGGTCACGGTGATGATTAAGAATCGAGAATTCGTTTGTCGCAAGTCTTATCATTATTGAAGAATTTATCCAGCTGATGATGCGATTATAAAATGCGAAATGCCTAAGAAAAATCTTGTACAATGTAAATAATTGTAAAATGAAAATAATAATACGAGTAAACGTGGGAAAATTTCTACGAGGTATTCGACACGAACCGCTCTACAGACGAGAAAGTTGGTTGGTCTAACCGTAGGTCTGCCTGTGAGTGTATAGGTGTATATTATAATCTTATTTGTTCAAAATTTTTTTCTTGGCGATGTGCCCGTGTTTGATGTGTGCTCCCAATTTTATTTATTCTCCTGACATTTTATCTCCTCCCTATTCCTCTTTTCTATGATAAATTATTACTAACAAACCTTACCGATTATTTTCTCTCCAATTATTTTGTGTTTCTTCTGATTGCTTGTTATTTCGTGTTGTTTAGATAAGTCTGATTTTAACCGAGAAGGAAGCAACTCCAATATTCCATTTATATTCATTTTATTTATTCTATTTTATTTTGATATTTTACTTCCACCAAGACGGAGAGTACACCATTAATACTTTCCTCTGCGTATGTATCCGTAATATTATCATGTTTAATTTATTTGTTCTCTCCAGGAGCACGTTTATAATATTGTCGGTATTTTTAGCGTGTTTTTTTACGGCAAAGACCTGATAGTTAAATCCATTCTGGCTCCTGTGACAGGAGCAAGGAAAGTACGCGATAGCACACGGTCATTTAACGATCTCGCTATTCGATATATATATATATATCTGTGCGTGTAACGGATATTTCGTTTCCTCTATTTCGCGTGTATCTTTGTCGTCTTGAGAACTGATGCTCCTCCGCGATCGCACGGCGAATCATCAATGATGCAGTCTTGTCTTGATTCTAATGTGTAACGAAAGGAAAATTTTGTACGTGAAAGATGCTATCTTTTTGACGCGTGTTGTTTTCTAGAAATCGGAACGCAACATTTTCCAGAATATATACGGTGTGTATATGTGTATATGTGCATACACACACACACACACACACATATTATATATATATATATATATATATATATATATATATATATATATATATGTCAACGTATACTATCATTTGTACATGTAGTCTTTCGTCTTTCGTGAAAAGAAACCGGAAATACGCAGGAGACAGTTGATTAATCGCAGACCCGATCTCGAAAGAAATGATCCTCATTTTTCCACTTCTTCTTTTTGTAATAATTCTCGTATTTTTCATTGAACAGAACTTATCACGCAAAATTAAGCAAATTTAGATAAATGTATCAATTTGGAGAATTGTAAAGTTATGATTTCCCTGAAACTGTCATTTGTCTTAAATTAGTATTAAAATTTTAAGTATAAAAATGCGCGCAGATAAAAATATAAATTAATATTTTAATATTATGTTCTATATTATCTTAAGTTTAAGACAATTTAAATTTACAAATTTTCGATTTTTAATTTACTTATATTTCAATTAAAAACTTCTAATGCACAGTATAATAGAAAAAATAAATAGATAATTTATGATGTAGAAAATTAGAATGATGAAAAACATAAGAAAAATTTAAAAAAAGATGCAAAAGAAAATAAACTAATAAAATAAACATAAAAGGATGCGCTGGAAGATTTAAAATTATTATAACTATATATATTATGTTAAATTGATGATAAGGTTATCATAGTTGCAAATTTTCTACTTTATATAATATATATAATTGTATTAATTCTGTTTTTTTTTTATTTTTTGAACCGTTGATTTTATATTATAAAAATATTATAAAAATGTAGCTTAAATATTGAATTTATCAGCAAATATTTCAGCAAAATATTTTTTCATACTTGTGTATATATCTCCGATCTTATACAACAAATCATTAATAAGATCAAATATTTCGTTTCTACACTCGTTCTTCAATTAGTTAATTAATTAAAAATGATGCGGTATCCTTTGTATTGAATGCAAAAGCTTTCCACCCGCACTCAGAGTTTCCCTTTACATCGTAATTAAATCAGATAACGAACACGAGTGCCTTTGTAAAGCACGCACATTAGAGTTAACAACAACCGCATAGTAGCAAACCGTCGCGATAATGGTCGGGGTTGGTCGCATTCACCATATAAATTAAAACGTACCCACGTGTGTGCGCACATTAAGAGACAATAAATCATAACTGTCACGCAGAAGCGCGCGATTATCACGCGATTACGTCTGCGTGATTTTCGCAGTGCGTAACTCGCGCGTTTCTTGGGCGCGAATTATAGCCAGAGATATATGCATACATATACAGATGCGACAGAGCAAACTTGCAAGATCGATTAACAAGCATAGCCTTGATGTTGTCTCTGTACACTATATACATATACTATACATGTAATCTGTATATTATATATAATGTCATTGTTACCTATACAATGTCCTCTCATTTCGAATTGCATACGGAAAACTCTCGTGAAAAACTATGATCATCTTCAAGTTTTTTCTATCTTCGTACTTTTTGCATGAAATTTTTCAGAAAACTAGAGGAAAGTTTCCTCTTTTAGGTGCAAACCGTTGTTTATCTCATCACAAATTGTTTCTTTCAGCAGAGCAGCGATGCGCGCGCATTACTTCGGCACAAGAGTGGAATTTTTATATCTCATTAATATCATATTTGCAGATTTCTCTCTCTCTCTTTCTCATCGATATATGAATTTCACGGATCAAAGTTAAGACATTATCATCAAATTATCTTAAATAATTTTTATTATTTTAAGCATAAATTAATACATAATTTCCATATTTGTTTGTAGCCTTCCCTCGATTAATCCCCCTTTAATTCGACTCTATTAAATACTTGAATATTTGTCTAGAACACAAAATGGATAATTTGACATATAACATTTTTTAATTTTCTCTTCAAATTTAATCACACTTCGATTAAATTTATTCTATTTTAACTCGAAACAATACCGTCAAATTTGCATGAAAGATGAGATCGACAATATCGCGAAGCAGCAGATTAATTATCGTCGCTGAATTATTTCAATGTATTTAAACACGCTCGAAATCAAGATACACGGCTTTAAGACGCGCGTTTTTTTTTTTTTTTAGAATCCTTAAATTTGCCACCACATATATATCCGCTAAATAATTCATCGAGCTTCATCCGAGCTTGAAAAGGAACTGTGGCTTCACGCTTGACGCGCGATTGCTGATTCGACAGCTTTGATACTAACGAATGGCTTGTTGATTACTAATTATCTAATTCACGGATCATCGGATCGTTAATCTCTTGTTACCGTGCCGACTGTATTGTATTTTCACGTGCACAACACTCGCTCTCACTGAAATCGTTTTTTTTTTACTTGTGCTCCCGCTCACATTTTACTCACTTTTCCATCGATCGTATTAATTATTAATAGTCGCGAGCGAAACAAAAATTTACATCGATACTGATCCATAAACATATTTGACGTAATTATTTACTCTATTTATGTGCTTGTGTATGTGCCAGTATTATAGCGTTCAGGAAGGAGATGAAAAATGAGAGGTACCGATACTTTGTCAATCGTTTTTCTCTTTTTCTTTTTCTTAATTTATTTTAAACGATAATACGTCCTGATTCAACGAGAACCTCACCATTAGGAACATCCGAAATGACGCCCGCTACTTTTGCATCCGCTGGCGGATGTCGCGATCGAATACTACATTATAGCGAAGGCACATTAGGGATGGGATTGTCTTTCAGCGTTCGTTGTGTGATGTAGCAACTGTGTACCGCACACGGGAATTACTGATCTCGCTAGAGACCAGACCAAAAAAAAAATCAATCCTTCAGCCGCCTGACAATTTTTTACTTCTGTCACACTGTATCACTATATACCATCTCTTGCAAAAGCTGTCAACTATAATACATATCCGTCTACTACTAATTACACCGACGTTTCTCTCCCTCTCTCCTTACTGTTTACGTTCACTCTGTTTCTTTCTATCTCTATTTCCTTCTCTTTTCTTATATATACCGTTTCTGACATTGTTTCTATCTCTTTTTCTCTTTCCCATTCTGTCTGTCTCTTTCTCTTTGTGAAATTTCTACTAACCTGCCAAATTTCTATTAACCTGCCCTCTTCTTACTACGTCTGGCTATGTCCCGCTTTCTTTTGTTTCTAGATATTGCAGAACCTACAAAAAAAACGCACTGAGCGGAGGGGGCGCCTAAGTTCTGACAATATGACTAAAAAGAAGTCCGGTTTCAGCAAAAGCGAACTTATTTTTAAGGTAACCCGTCCCGACAAACGCGCGAGCTCACGTCCATTCGATTCGTCCAATTCGCGAATCGACCTCGATGATTCACCATCCGGTTTTCCGCGAGACTCGATAGAAGGAAATCGATTCTCCCAATTTTCTTCTCTCTACTGCGACATCTGATTGACACAATTATCGAACGTGCAAAACCCGAGCGATAAAAAAAATTATCATTCCACTTGTACGTGTGTGTGGTCATTTTTCAAGCAAAAAAGTTCCAATAAATAAATAAAAATATTGTTTTTTTTTTTTTTTTTAAAGCGGCGCTTCTCTTCGCAAACATAACTGAAAATATATATAGCAATATTTAAAATCGTGTGATTCTCTCGTAATTTCCATCTCGGAAGATCCAATTAAACCCATATATTTGATAATTAAATCAATCATTTATCTCCTTAGGCAGAGATAATATCCGAAAAATAATAATGATTCAGTATCGTGGCCGCGGCAATATATGAATCGATTGTTAAAGCGATCGACTGCCCTTCTGCCGATGTCTCGCAAAGACCAGGAACCGGGCTAACGAGGTTAATTGGACGGAGGAGCTGTACGCTGATTGGCTCGTTGGTTTAATTACAAACATTCAGCTTTTATATACTTTTTTCCGCCGCATTATACATTACATATACCCGCAGCAATAGGCTATGCTTTTATACATTCACCATCGGCACCCGCCTAGCGATGAGAAAGTCATGTAACTATGTGTGTGATATCTAGAGGTCCACAAAATATATTTATATTATATAGATAATAAAGAAAATGTCCGGCACACACGTTTACGAGCGTGCATATTGTTTATGCCAGCATGGTGTAAACCACGCAAAAAGCCCCGATTTTTCGATGATCGTCGGTTGATCAGCGCGATATTCGATACGTGCTCTCTGTAAAAGTGAACGAGGTATCAGTTGATAGTCCGGCATGGCGTATTTGATTCGAATTTTGATTGTCATACTGGTTGAACCCTTCCTATTTTTCTCTCTCTCTCTCTCTCTGTTTCTTAAAAAAAAAATATATATATATATATATATATATATATATATATATATAATCTTTCTCTATCTTCTCATTCTAATTTCCTCTCGTTTACTGTTTGTTATCTTTCCTCGATCTCTCTCTCTCTCTCTCTCTCTCTGTATCTCCCTATATATTGCACCCTTTTCCATATCCTATGTACGACCCCCCGATGATAATTTGCAAAACAGCCTGTTTCCACGCACTATCTATTGTGAAATGCTTTTGATCGCTAGACGGTGTGCACGATCCTATGAAAACGAGCGCACGTGATTGGGCGTCCCTTCTCTGTCGCTTTGTTGCAAATCGCGCACTGTATTATCATATCCGAGGCGCATCGTTATCTTAGAAAAAATACTTATAAAAACAAAACACACAAGCCATACGCGCGAATGTTAAAGGAAATAATAATAATAATAGGGCAATGTGTATGAGAGTAGACAGCTCGCTTGTCCTGCCGCTGCTCTGCGAACGATTTCTCACCCCCTGTATCCCCTGCGTCTGTCCCTACTCTTGCTGTACCTGTCCCCCCCTCTGTCGCTGCTTCTCGACCGCAGAAAATGCACCCCTTTTTTTTGCGTAATATGGCTATGTATGTGTATGTGCTTGCGAGATAAAAAAGAGCGAATATATAAAAGCGGATAACAAAAAAAGAGCGAAAATCCGGCTTTCTTGCTTTGTGACTTGGCTTGTGCCGCTTAACTAACATCGTTTGACTTGGCAGTTGCGTTTTGTTCGTTATCCATTCATAATGCTCATAATAATCACTTCTCGGACAAAGCGTGAAACTTCACCCATGACAAACATCTCTCCTTCGTGAACTCGTCGATTGTTCTTTGTTGTGTCTTTAGTTTGCGTAATCATTTTTGTTCCGGTGTCGTTTAGAGCGTTTGTTGTTACCACTTACAAATCGCCATCGATCGATTAGTGACGTTGATTCATTAATCGTTGATTGCTCATTCATCCTCGTGGAGACATAACAAATCAAGCTTTCATCTTTATTGGACTTGTGACTGTTTCGTAGAAAAAAAAAGGTTGTAATGTTGAATTACGATGTATCGTTTACCTTGTGTTCCCTTCTTTTTTTTTCTCTCTCTCTCTCTCTCTCTCTCTTTCTCTTGATTTACAAAGTCACGCCACGCGCATACATATACATCGTATATTGCTCGTCAATTAAGACGTTAAAGGTATACGTATGCGTGCGCGCGTGTACGTGTATATCAAACGTATACACGATCTTTACTTGTAGACCAGGTAATGTATTCAGCTATATGTCGTTTAGCAGTAAGTTTCCCGTGTTCTTAATTGTTTCCCGTAGGCGCAGAAACTGTACCATTGATCATCATCCATGGAGTATCACGATACCCAATAGATAATAGAATGTATCCATAATGTTTTTATCGCGCCATTTAGACAGCCAGAGCTCCGCGCTTCATCGAAATCTTACGGCGATTGGGCATCGATGCATCTCTTTCCCTCATCGCCTTTTATTGCAATTTGTTAATGATTATAATTGTAAGATAATTTATACATGAAATTTTTGTAAATGAGATTCTTTGAGTACTAGGTCTCTTCGTAGCACAAACGCGCAAGTGATAAAGCTATGCAATTTGACAAATTAACTAAGATAATAATTTTACTCATAAAAATATAATATAAAAATTACTGATATAAAAAAAAAATTGTTTCCGTCTGATGGTTCCATGATTCTCAAATTTTAAGATTGCTTAAAAATAACATATAATATAAACATATTGTAAAAAATAACATATTTTAAATTATTATAAATGTGAATTAAATTATTATCTGCTTTTATGATCTTTATGGATATTTATTACAATATTTGTAATTCTATCACGATAATTGTAACTCTATCATGATAAAACAGGGAAAAATATGAACTTTTTATCTTTTTATTTAGAACCTAAGCTACCTTCAACAAGATGATACGTTTGTCTGAGCAGATTATTACACGTCATTATGTTATTATTGCAATGGTTCTGTCACTTCTGCGCTTAAATGCAAGAGTAATTACCTGTTATATAGGGGACAGGTCCCACTGCCGTACGATTTCAACATCATTTTTCGCGATTGCCCATGACCGTTTACTTTTAAAATCTTTTATTTTATTTATAAATTTATTAATAAATTACCAATAAATTTTCCATCCAACAATGTAAAAAGCATTATTCATAATTTTTTTCACAGAAATATAAAGCTTCCAATATAACTTACAAAAATAAAGCTAGCGAAAATGATAAATATCACACAGATGTTAAAAAAAAAAAAATTAAAAACGCGAAGCTCGCATTTGAATTATTTACGAGTGATTGGGCAAACGCGTTTAAGTTCGGAAATATCAATTCGCCGCCGCATATATATAACGGTATCGGATTCGGGAAAATTTTCTTCGTACGTGCTCCGAGACGGCGTTGTATTGAAAATTCATTTTCGTCGCCGATAGAACACTCGAACAGAATTTCTCGAATACGAGGACCGCGCGGGTGCATGACACACTTATTATTGCGGCGCACGTGTCGCGTTTCGTTGCGAGTGCTGCACGCATACGTGCGAAAACGGATATATATGTCATCGCCACACGTGTACATATGTTATGTACATACATGAATACCATGAACATAAGTCGCACATTCATAATACCTTCTCGATGATCCTTAGATAACTTTATCCTTATCTCTCGATTAAGAGGAGAATGCTGAGATTCTATCCGATTCTAATACTAAGTAATTTATCGATTGCTTTATTGATTCTGAACGGCTTAATTAATCCGGATAAATTTTTAATTGCGCATCAGGATTTTCGTAACTTTATATAAATTAAAATAAATTTTATAAAATATGATAAACCTGCAATTTTGAGAGATTTTCAGCATCTCTTTATCGCTTATTGCATTATATTGTAATTAGCTATGCAAATAAATTTATTATAAATAGCCGAGTCACTTGTTAAGATTATATGTTCGATAATATTCCATTTTAACATGCTATCATTACTAGAAAAAAAAAAAAAAATCACAGACTTGTATAATAATGTGTATTAATTGTTTAGAAAAAATATGTATAAAACTTTCCACATGAATTGTGGCCGTTAAAGTAAGATATAAACCAGAATATTTTGAAAAATTAGCTTGGCAATTTAGCCCAAGTCGGAATACTCTCCGCGTTCTCCAGCTTTTCATTTTAATACGGACAGATTCCCATATCGTACTTATTGCGCACGATCAAGCCGAATAATTGCAATTTATTTTCAAACGGATTGCATCGACGTTACTAGATAAGCGTCGTTGTTTCTGTTTTATTCCGTTATTACATTTGGCGCATAAGCGGTTTGAGAATCTTGACCCAACAAATTGCAAATGATCGATATTTTTTTTTTGTTAGAAGCATTCGTAGAGTAACCAGTTATTTATCAACGTTTTTTATTTAGGTTATATTAAATTGTTCTTTTTTTTGTGTGCCACGTGATGCGTATTTTCTAATGTAGCATGCTTTTCTTAACGAACAGAAAAAAGAAGTCTCGAGAGTATGAACGGCGATGACAATTTAGGAGAAAAACGTGACCCTCTCTCACCCAAATTATCCGCACTAAGATCTAAAAGAACATTGATTTTTGCTAGATATACATGTTAAGAAGAAAAATCTTAATTTTTTAATCAAATTTTAATCATTTAAACTCGTTAAACAGCAAATGAATTTATAAAATGTGACTACAAAAATAGACTTTTAATTTTTAAATATTTTAAAAATTTGCGATTTTAAACAAAAATATATAATTTATTATTTAAAGAATTAAACAGATTCATTTATCGTCATTCGCTTTTTTCCAATATTTGTGTACGAAAACTTTCGATGGACGATAATTCTCGATAGACGATTGGATCTTAGTGACGGAATCCTTCACGTAGTTTATTCAATTTTCCCAAACCTAAGCAACAAAAACAATAATAGAACAGTGTACTCGACGAATTATATATCTAACGCGTTTTTGTGCAACACTCGCTTACTTGCTGTACACTACGCAATCGGAGCTTTGGACAAACGAGAAGTTTTAACCCAAAAGTGTGAGAAACATTCCGATATATTCCCGATTCGACACGAGAGTAAAACTCTACCGTTGTTGTTGGCAGTTCCTGAATATGGCGTCGGTGTTCATGCGGATTTTTAACCTGATCTGTATGATGCTCTTAATCGGCCATTGGAGTGGCTGCCTGCAATTTCTGGTACCCATGCTTCAGGGATTTCCCAGTAATTCATGGGTGGCCATTAATGAGTTACAAGTAAGTAATTAATTTTATTATTCACCTACATGCATCATAATTAATAAACATAATAAAATATATAATAAAATTAATTAATTATTAATAAAATTTCAAATTATATATTAATATATATATATAAATATATAATTTGAAATTTTTCAGGGCTAAAATATAATACCTTCTTTTAATTGCTTTTCTAAAATATATGTTTTATTATAGAATTGGTGGTATTATATATAATAGAATTTCTTCTTCTCTCTTTTAATCATATAAAAATAAATAATAAATTCTCCTTTTTGTGCGATAGTTTAAAAATTATGTAGTTATTAGATGATTTGGCAATGTTCCAATTTCTCTTAAATTTTCAAGAAGCAAGATCACAAGAGAAGTTCTGCGTAAACATACTCAGCACTTTGTATCGGAATTGGCGATCGATCGCCAAATGCATTTCCGTGTTATGACTCGACGGTTATTTACAGGACTCGTTTTGGCTGGAGCAATACTCATGGGCCCTCTTCAAAGCCATGTCGCACATGCTGTGTATCGGATACGGTAGGTTTCCGCCGCAGTCCTTGACCGACATGTGGCTGACCATGCTCAGCATGATCAGCGGTGCGACGTGTTATGCTCTTTTCCTCGGACACGCAACAAATCTCATTCAATCTCTCGATTCCTCGAGAAGACAATACCGCGAGAAGGTAGATATAACAGGATGATCGCACGAAGCGACTCGCCCGGCGTGTGTATCATTCGGAATTTAATTCCCTTCCTGCTTGTCTCCGTAGGTGAAACAAGTAGAGGAATATATGGCCTATCGAAAACTACCGAGAGAAATGAGACAGAGGATTACGGAGTACTTCGAACACCGCTATCAAGGAAAGTTCTTCGATGAGGAGCTGATTCTTGGAGAGCTCTCGGAAAAATTGAGAGAAGTACGATAAAAATCCATATGTTGAAATATTTCAATTGGAATTAAATCAAATTAACATTGAGATGTATAATATTTAAAAAAGCCTTCTTTGACATCTGATAACTTTATATACTATAAAATATTGCTGATAATTGAAAATATTAAAAGTATTTAACATGGTATTAAGTTTTACAACTCGTTAAAATAATTTATAAGGCATACTGAAGAAAAATATGGTACTTAAAAAGATTGCATCTTCTCTTTTATAGGATGTGATAAATTATAACTGCAGATCGCTGGTGGCGTCCGTGCCCTTTTTCGCCAACGCCGATTCGAATTTCGTCTCGGATGTCGTCACAAAACTCAGATACGAAGTCTTCCAGCCAGGTATCGATTGTGCTGTCATTAAAAACGCGTTTTGTTTCGCACTCATAGACCATCTCGTTTAGCGTCATGGCACGGTATTTCCTTGCGCGACGCTCAAAGAATCCTACGTGTCGTTTAACCGGAAATGTATTTACAGGTGATATCATCATTAAGGAGGGTACTATCGGCTCGAAAATGTACTTCATACAAGAAGGCATAGTCGATATCGTAATGGCAAATGGCGAAGTCGCGACCTCGTTGTCGGACGGATCTTACTTCGGCGAAATCTGTCTGTTGACGAACGCGAGGAGGGTAGCGTCAGTCCGAGCGGAGACCTATTGCAATCTCTTCAGCCTCTCGGTGGATCATTTCAATGCCGTGCTGGATCAGTATCCTCTAATGCGCAGAACGATGGAGAGCGTTGCCGCCGAGAGGTATAAGCTTTGGTTAGGTTTGTTCTATCGAGTTGGTGTGCTAATAGATGTCAATCATCACTCCCACTTCCATTTACTTTATTTGAGCATTGTGTATTGTCCGATTAAACGGAGATCAGTCATTTGCTGCCTGTCGAAATCATGTATATCTTTCTTTACATACCGATTCTCTTCTTGTGTTGTTAGAACACAATGCTTGTATTACACACACATACACATACATATCAATGAAGTTTTGATTACAAAAAAAAAAAAAAAAAAGATGGAAATAATATTGTCACATATATTGCTCTTGGTGTGACTTCTTGAACGAGACAGTGCAGAAAATTGGGAAGAATTTGGGACAAATTTATGATGAAAGCGCACTAACTTATGATAATTATAATGAGTTGAGAGGGTTAATTAAATCTTCGAGAAATATCTGTTTAAAATATCGATGCAAAAATATAATTAATTTTTCCGCTTTATACTTACATCGTATATAAATATACGATGTAGTATATAATAAAATCGGATATTATCCGATTAAGAAAAATTAAAAATCGTCGTAATTTGAAGTCATGACAAAAGTTTTACACTCTCGACACATTCATTACATAATAATCTTCTTATAATTTGGCATAACATATTTTAAATTATTTCAAATACAATTTTTGTCACACAACCATAAAATAATTATAATATTGTAAATTATTTTCTTGGTAATGTTACGATATTTTCACAAAAATATTTTTTTGAATATTATAAGATTTTTTATTGAAAATTAATATATCTATATATATATATATATATATATTATTATATTTACTATTTTTGCATTATCTGTTTCTTGTGACGACAAATCAACATAAAACTCCGTGATTAGTGTGTGGCAAAAATGATTAATTTTTTTTATCAGTTAACTTCATTCGATTACCTTAGCAGTGCAAGTAGTATTGAAACAAATAATAATAACTATTGAGTACAGATGATAAGCGGCAAGCGCTATAATGCGCCACAAAACGGACAAACCATTGTGCTGCTAACCGGTTTAGAATTTGGTGTAAATAATAGTATGTTATGCCCCGTGCAACTTTCCCTACGCTTAATCATGCTCTCTTTATAGGCTAAACAAAATCGGAAAAAATCCTAACTTGGTGACTCAACGCGAAGAGGATCTTGGCAGCGAATCAAAAACGATAAACGCTGTAGTAAATGCACTCGCAGAACAGGCCGCGCATGCCAGCGCCAGTGAAGAATCAGTAAGTACACGATCGAATGTCAATTATACTATAATTTATACAGTCTTCTTTTTCTAGCAAAAAAAAAGAAAGAAAAAAAAAGCAAGTTCTTATTCACATAATGTATTTTTATTTATAATTTTATTCATCAAACAAACAAAATTAATACATTTTCTCTCAACTTTACAAAAATAAATAAATACATTGTGTCATTTTATAAAATTCATTGTGTCATTTCAGGTACACAGTATGGAGCTTAGAACGCTACCGGCTTGTCTCTTACCCAGACCAAAGTCTGAAAATAATTTCGCGAGTCAAGAACTTACGAGAGAAGGACGGAGGATCTTCCACAAGAGCGATACTTTCCACAAGGATTCGTATCAATGACGACACTCGTTTTACTAGCACACGCAGAGATACTAACGGGTCCATGTTGGAATAACGATAGAACTTTCTTATCGATAAGACAGCTGGTGGTTTTGTGCCTGGTGCTTGGGCGATTCTATAGCAGCGGTCTATACATAGATATCGGCCATGCCAGTAGTTCTCTAGCAATCGATTTATAGCGCCTTCTTATATTAATCTGACGGCATTTTCGTCCAAGACCGCAAAACTGACCAGAACAATCGAATCTTATGCTCCAACCATGATACAGATCCGTGAAAAAATGTGGCCATTAATATAAATATAATTTATATATGTATGATTTATATATATATATATATATATATATATATATATATATATATATACATAAAATATATATGGAAACAGAGACTTATGCGTGTGTTAATATTTTATATATATTATCACTATTTTAATAATATATATAAAATCTTTCTACAAAATATGTATATGTATGAATATGTATATATATTTCGTAAAATAATTTCGACAGAAAGATTTCGAAGAATGAACAAGAAATTTTTGAAAATATTTTAAAGAGCTCCTTTATATATCTTTCAAACTTTATTCGATTTCTTTTAGAGAAAAGGCTAAAATTCATACATTTATAAAATTTTAATCCTTTACGAACGCAAGATAAAAAAAAAGAAGCCGTCTGTATCTCGGTTGGAGAACATGGAGTCCCGTGTTATGCCGCGTCTCTTCACTGAGAATAATCGCCGCGTCGCATCAAGTGCAATATTAAAGAAAGACGGATAGACGCAGCGAAGAATGAAGATCTCAATGACGACGAAGAGCAGGCCTAGAAGTTTATAGAAAATATGTAGTCCACACATCGTAAAAAATTAGGTATAATCCTAAATAACAGTGTAATGATGCGTAATTCTCTCTCTGTGATTTTGCAAGTTGACGTTTCGCACTTTAGGAGAGAAAAAAAAAACAGTGTAATCTACGATGAATTAGGATGCTCTTTTTTTTTTTTAAGGAAACAACTAACATAGAAAGAAATCGTACGTCGTAAGACCAGAGTATTATGATTAAGTTAACGCGATTTAGCTTTAGCTTCGTACTGCATTAGAATAAATAAGTAAAACGAATATAACGCGTAATACTCCGAGAAAAAAGTGCAAGAATGAGGAGGAAGAAATTCACGTCAAATGTGCTAATGTCTCACTGGAGAAGGAGTTCCTTTTTTATTTCAGACGCGAAGTAATTTGCGTTCAGTACTCGCTTTGTTTGATAGATCTTTCTTTATTTTGCGTTTTAATTCGCTTCGAGAATATTATAAGGTCGAGTGATGAGATTAGAAGTTGCGACTCAGTGTCGGATACATTCGACAGACCGTCCTGGTACATAAATAGGATTGGTGAGAGAGAGAGAGAGAGTGGTTATAGTTGCGTGTTTGGAAATCCGCAAACGAATTCAGAGAGAAAGAGAGAGAGAGAGAGAGAGAGAGAGAGAGAGAGAAGAAAAGATAGATTGCGATGCGATGATTATACGGATTAACCGGTTCTATACAAATGCTACCGAGGGCCCGAAGGCTGTGTTTACTTGTTGAGAGTCTTTTGGGCCGCTGTGGTTACACGTCAATGAATGAATATTAGGCGAAACGCAAGCAAAGTATCTTTTTATGAGGTAAAGACAAAAAAGCGCGATGTACTATAAGAGCAGCTATAAATACTATGTAATAAATTATTATTATTGTTACGATTATATTACTTGCAATGATTACTATACCACTACCGCATAATTAGACGACTAAATAAATGACAAAAAATACAGATACACATATATTAAATATGAAATATTGTGCATAGTGGTTAAATATCATGTTGCAAGATAACTCTGTAATGTTCAGCTACGTACGAAATGGTCTGACACTGACTAAACCGATACTTACGAGCAATTTATACAGATGACATTATTTCCCCGGAGCTTGATCTATTCCGTTCGAATAATAATTTATAAATACCCAGGTCTTTTAAGGCCAATTGATGATACCGATCGATCTCGCTTTGTATATTTTACTAATCAAAGAACCAAACAAAATACTCTCTTCATTTTAAATATTTCATATTACAAGTGAATTGGGCATAAAGAAGTATGCAAAAAATAATTATAGTACTATTTAGTTACTATGAATCATATGACGTTTCTTACTTCTTAATCCTAAAGAGTACAAAATCGTAGCATTAACGCATTATGTGTTCTTAAATTTTTATATATAAAGTTATAATAAAATAGCTATATGTCTTTTTATCCGGAATTTCTTTTTAAATCTATATTTTTAATTTATTTTTTTTTTTTTAAATTTGATAAAAACCTATTTTTCATCAATGATTTATCAATACCAACACATATAATTACACATAAATTATAAATAAAATTAATCTTTCTGTGCTTTTTAGGATTAATAAAGAAACGTTTTTTTCAATTTTACATACAATCGAACGCAATGGCAGTCATTCGCTTTTCCTTTTAGATCGGAGACTGCAATGTTTTCTTTCGCATGAATAGTGATCCGGTGATCCTCTTTTAAAAATTAACACTCGCATATTATTTTTACTTACGTGATAACAAGACGCATTATCAAAGATTAAAAGAAATGAGCCAAGTCGTTTTTTCTTGACAATGTACACACATTATCGCAAATACATGTACATATGTATCTCTCTACATAAGATTTTCAAAATTACACGCGCGTTTCATACATATACATATGTAAACATGAAACACTTACACACGTGCGAGAGAGAGAGAGAGAGAGAGAGAGAGAGAGAGAGAAAAAGAGAAAGAGAAGGAGAGAGCAAGTGAAAAAAAAAGAAATACCTATTTTTCATGTAAGAGAAACATAGTTTTCTGTCATTATTTTGCACATTCTCACATGTCTCATCTTAAATAATATATTATATATAAATACTATATATATAATAGAGTCGCAAGAAAGAAAGAAAAGAGAATGCGTATAAGAGGTCAAAACATTCCAATGGTAGAGTAGTCATAGACCGCATAATCGACGTTTTTATAGATTAATCTGTGCGAACGGTCTAGGATTAATCTGCCGGTTCGGGCCTAAGAGAAGTACGCATTACTATATAAATATTATATAAATATATAACATTGTTACTGTGCTCTCCGAGACGAGTGCGAGGGAAAAGAACGAAGTGATCATATACAAAAAAAAGGAAAAGAAGCTATATATATATATATATATACACATATACTCTCTTACTACCACTGCTAACTAATAGACACTATTATTTAGCCACTGTCTACTTATGTCGATAAAACGATTAAAAAAAAAAAACTGCGGCAAGGAAGCGCTGTGTTAGTACTCTATTCACATACACAAACAAGACGTTACGTGTACATATATGCCGTACGTATAAGGAGATACGCATCCATAGTGCACTACAAACAGACGGGGGAGAATAACATTTTAGGATTAAACAGAGATCGTGTGACTATTTGAGGTGTGTGAACCTTATTCCGTAAATGCTAACAGACAAGAGTGAGACACTATTAAATAAAAATTAAAAAAAAAAAAAGAGGGGAATAGTTTTTGTATTGAGAGATAGATTGCGCGTGAACAGTGAAATTGGATCAGGCCACGGGAAACAGATCCGGAAATCGGAAATGGATGCATAGTATCTGTACTGGCGTAAACTGAACAGCCTGATATAAAAACGCAGGTTTACATTTGACTCGAGAAGTAACGTGCCCTGGATTGCGAGAGCGTTAGATGCAATAGTCATCCGAGGCTGATCAAAGTGCGTCAATTTAGCTATGCGAAATAGGACGTTACATAAAAAAGAGAGAAGATTGTGAACGTGTGTTTCAAATTTCACATATCAATCATTCTGTTGAAAGACATCGCGAAAGTGTACGCGAAGATTGTTTTTAAAACGCGCTCGGTAAAAACGCTTGACTGATAGCGTATATTATCGTATATGGATTTCTTTGGGATATTTTTTTTAATCTCGCAATTCACATACAGCAAGCTTAAGAGGCTTGGACGAAATTTCCAATTACTGTACATCCCGACTATCTTTCGTTAATCTCGCTCGTTAAATATCGTAGTGACGAATACGACAGAACGAACCGCGTTTAAAATTATCTTGCGCTTGAAGATTTTACAATTTCCGTTTCCGGTTTCAAGGATCGAAAGCCATAAAAAAACGATCGATAAATAAACACGCGAATATCCAAAGCTAAATAAAACGCCATTAGACGATCCGCTGTTAAATGTATCTTAAATAGTTTCTTGCACGGTGGCACGGTATTTTCGCATACAATTCTATAGTTTTAAATAAAAATATATTTCTCATTCTCCTATACGCGATACTGTGCGTGTACAACACATTATTAAATATTTATTTCATTATTTCATATTAAATAAAACTGATTAAATTACTTTAGCGCCACTTTTTGGCAAATGTGAATACGTCATTTTATAGATCCATACATTACCCATTTTTCTACAACTATTCAAGAAATCAAATGTGATCGAGACAACGAATTACGCGCAAATTAAAGCTTGCGCATGCGGTAATTCTTGTATAGTATTAAATAGAGATGTATAATCGCTAGACCTTAACGATTGCCCGAGTACAACGGTGCTATCAAACGCCACAGTTTTTTCTAAAGAACTCATAAATAATAGTAAATGTATTTCGCAAAAAATCGGATTTATCATATTAATTTCTCGTATATTAATTAAATCTTTAGTAAATCTTAAATATCATAAAATTTATTATAAATTTATTTCGAAATTTTTCTTTTTTTTTTTTGCATAATTATATTATTCAATATTATTATTAACATATAAAATATTATTCGATTACCGTCATATTTATGCCTCCCAGAGCTCTCAAGTATCGTGGTACCGTGTGAAAACTAGGGCAGCTAGCCGGGAAATCTGTGCATAGTACGCCTTGTAAAAAAATAAAATGAAGAAAACATTAACCCTAGCGTCAATTTTCTACGAAAGAGTTTTTCTACAGGGTTCACACCATGAGCGGGAATAACGACGTCGTGCTTATGGTATGAATGTGTACGCACGCTGTGCGACGCTGGTACGAGTCGATGTTTTTTCTATTACACGGTGTATTACGTTTGTATGATTACGATCGTTTCTCACGTGTGAAATGGAAAAAGCAGCGTGCAACAGGGAAAATTATCATTTATAGGGAGATGAATCGCTAGAGATCGATAAATTATTGGAATGAGAGAAATGAGATACGGATGAGTACTTCAATTTTCTACGCGAGTCTGCGTTTTCGTTTCTTTAGCAATCCGCAGGTTTTACTTGACATTTTGTAAAATAAGATTTTCCAGGAATTTTTAACTACAAAGATCGTATACGAAATTAAAAATTTGGATGAAATACATGGCAGAGTAAGAATGCTGCGATTTTCTAGAAATATAGCGCCGATATCCTTTGCGATGCTAATGGTGTAGCTTGCACGACATTGTTCGCAAATGTTCGCCATTATTTCATAGAGAATTAAAATGCAAAGAATTTTTAATAATTTGACGCCATTGTTAAAAATATGTGTAGTGAAATAAATAAGTATGTAGCAAAATAAATAATATATAAATAATATATATATATATATATATATATATATATATATATATTTTACACAAATTATCCACGTTTGTGCAAATTTATATAAATTCTATCTAGTATTCGAATATATATATATATATATTGGCGCAAAAGATTGCTTTAATCGATGCTACGCCATTACTCGCAAACGATCTTACCGTGTCACAAAGGTGCAAAATAATAATAATAATTTTACGCGCGGATTATGCGCTGTATGTTCTACGCTGCCGTGTGTATTTCATTGAAACCGGCTCATGCTGTGAGTAAGCAATAATTAATAGCCAAGGATTTAATTCGAACTCGAGGAAATTAATTGGACCTTCAGCTAATAACGCTCGGTATGTACGAATATTTCGAACTGTCATACTATTTCTCACGAGATACAGTTGCATTGTTGTTAGTGTCACTTACACCGAGTGGAAGTTAGTAATCGGACGCGTTCTGGCCGAAGGAACACACACTCGTGCTTTTCAACATCTAACTTCTTCTCGTTTCGCGTTTTACACGTAGCGATTCGATATATTTTAACGGAATAATTAGACGTAACAAAAACTCTAGATCGAGGAACTCTGCATGCGAGTAGGGAAAAATTAGCGCGGGCCGCGAGTGTAAGCAAGCCGCATATATATCTATGCATATAAAGATTCGAATCGAGGTCACAGTTCTTTTCTAAACGGGGCCGTCGTTTCTTTTTAAAACCGATTCGAGATCCTAGCCTGGCTATATTATATTTATAGGGGGATTAACCGGCCGACTATACTTTTATAAAGTGTACGAAAAGTATTTCACGCGCGTATTTAGACATCGGCACCTTTAAAATATACTTGCCATAACGAATGCCTTAGCAAAATGTTACTGTATAATTGAGATACCAGAGGACGAAAAGGTATATAAATATAATAAGTATACATGTCACACGTACACGCACACACACTAATACACAAACAACACACTAGGCAAATGAGTCAAAAGCCAATGCACATGAAAGAGTACATAAGTAGAAAACAGTATCCATACATTCACCTATGCGTGTAATATATACGCATAAGATGCATACTGTGATCGCGATCGATCACGATATGCATTATGCGTGTAACGTCACATCAACAAATAACAGAGTTGAACGATCACTCTGACATGCAATGTATGCGAGACCTCTCAAAAGCGCACGAAAAATACAAGTAAGGAATGTGAAGATGCAAAAGTGAGAGTATATTATTAAATGTATTATATTAAGATTGAATCACACACTCTAGAGCGCGAGGGAAAGAGCGATCATTAATCATGTACATACCATCGATGGCAATACTTGAATTCGCCCGTCCATTTAATTTCTACGTCTATAAGTTTTCACGAAAGAAAACAATAGATTTTACTTTTATCTGCTTTAAACTCCACAAAAACTCACGTCCCATAGAAAAAAAGGTCAAGCGAACAAATGAAAACGCCATCAAATATATCTGCAATTTTACTTTTAAACATTGTTACGCCTTGACATATGTGCCATACGGAGAATGAGGAATCGCAAATGTTAGATATTGAAGCATATAAGAAGTTCCTAACGTAAAGAAAAATTTTTTAAAAAATTTAATTGTAATTGACTTTTGCGAACACGAGCCTATCCTTAGTCATAATCACGAAATAACACAAATTTCGAAGAAATTATCTATATAATGTACGATTATTAAAATCGGCTAACACAAAATTATTTTTCGCCAAGTTGATCTGCTACGAAAAATTTCAGATTGTACGCACATATATTTTTACTTCTTATTTTTTTACGTTTTGACATTATGCTTGATAAACGTTATGTAAGACATTGAATTTTTCTCGTTTAATTCTGTCATCAATATCACGATTGTAATTGAACGAATTCCTTTCTCATGCGTATGTTATTAAGCAGATATATGCCAATATGATGCCAATCAATCAATTGCGATTTCACGAACAACACCGACTCGAGAAATAAGATTGTGGGATACAAGTTGTGACAACAAAGTGCGCGCATTTTGATATTATCAGTTCACGCGTTTCACGGTATTACTCGTTATTGAAACCGGTCATTTATAAAAATCAAATTATAAATAATAATGTGACATACTACTTAAGATACGATACGATTTTGTAGCAACATCTTTTACGACAATGTTAAAAAGAGCGTTTTCAGTTTTTATCTGAAAAAAAGAACGTTAGTGCATATCTCGTCACATATTGTGTCCTGCCTGCCGACGAAATTATACATGCATCTACACGTATAACATTCAGCAGTTGACGAGTGTGAATGCATATATATGTATGTACAAGTACACAGCACACACACACGGACACACATACATGCATATTCCGAAAGGTTTCATACAGTATCACACACTAGCGATTAATTAGTTGAAGAACTAAGCTATACATATAATAAATAAGAGAGAAGAAAATGAGAGTAAAAATACAATATCAAGTATCAAAGGTCAATGGCAAAATAGTTGAAAGACTCTAGCTTCGTGGTGAAAAGAAAACAATTATTTTCTATGCTATTATTTAATCACTGATAATCTACGTTAAATATGTCCGCACGTCCGTGTACATTGCGTACGTTCGCGTAACAAAGCTTTGTGAAACTGCGTAACAGCAACTATTATGCGTGACTGTGACATTTCTTATCTGACTATTAAATTTTTCATGTCAAAACATTAAATATTTCTCGCTAGAGATTATATTTTACGATCGCCATTATCGGATATATTTGCATTGAAAGGACGTGTTGTCAATGTACACGAACAGGCGAACATACGTGTACATATATAGAATGAATTGCAAATAAATATTATAAAGCGACACCAGTTCTCTACCAGTGAAGTCAATCGCGATAAATCGTATAAGTAGCGAAGAGAACAATTGCAAGAGAAACAAGTATTAAGGCTAATCACGTAGTGGGAAAAAGTCGTCTCTCTATGCTGATGTCAGCGAAAATAAGGCAAACGTTTGTATACCTCGTCAATACATTTCCATATGCATGACGCGATTAAACGCAATCGCCTGCGAGTACGTTACTCTAATTTTTCTCTCGTGGCGTCTCATTTAGACGAGTGTCATAATTAGAATTTCAATCGGGCATAAAATATCTTCATTTCTTGTTGCAACGTTAGTTCGCCGTGTCGATTCTGCGATATAAATATTTTGCAAGAAGTTTACGTTATCAGTTATCTCCTATGCAAAAAGATAAATAGAAATGAAAAAGACGCCTCACAAAAATAAAATATAAAATAAAAGACTTTATGCAACACTACTTCTTTACATGCGGCAAAAATAAAACGATGACGCTCGTACTTGTAAAAAGATTTATATAGAATTTCCGAAATTGTCCTCGTTTCTAGACGACACTTGCATGCTGATAAAATGTTAACTTTACTTTCGTAATGATCATTGATAAACAAATATAATTTAGTGCCTTCGCTGCTACTTATTCTAAGAATAAATACTTTGGTGCAATTAGTATTGCCTGTACAAGAAATTGATTTCTCCTTGTACCATCCTATGATTCGTGTAAAATTTACTTGAACGCACATTTGTTATACTGTATTACAATCGCGTAGACTTTTCTACATATACAATAAATCAAATAATGATAAAAAAATAAAGAGAAACTTTACATGTGGCTTAGAAAAATGTGCGATAAATGATTAACGGGATAAATGATATATGCGGGATTATTTCTTATCGAAATTTGAAAAATTTCAATCAACTTGATGCAATTAAAAAGATAATTTTGAAACCTGAATATATATTTTAACTCGTATTATAAAACAAGAAATTAAAAATATTTATCTACTCATGTAGTATTCAATTAAATGCAAAAATTATATATAATTATATATTTATATTTATAAATTACAAAAGTGTTTTTCGAATACAAAAAGAGAGATGCGCCTGCGTACCTTCATTAAAAATCTGATGAAAGTAATGCAACAAATTCATGTAAAATATTTAATTCAAAAACTTATCTCTGCGCATATTTCGCTCTTTTTTGTTTAACAAATAAATTTTTCAAATAAAAAAATATATATCGATTTCCAAAGATTGTTAATTATACCAAAAATTTTTTTAAAAATCGTTTCAATCCAAATTTAACTGTAATAATAACTCTTTGATCAAAATTGAGGATTATTAATATTTTATATTTAATTGTATAACTGTGTTCAACTAAAGGATTTTCCTCGGCGGATAGTAACATAGACACATTCTTTCTCACTAGTCTATATATTACGGAGCGTTTCACTAATGCATTCGAGTTTGTCTTCTTTCAAATTCGGATTCAGATTCAGATTTCTGTGATTTCGCTCACTAATAATCATGCATTCGTTTATCCACCTAACAATATTTTTTTCAAATATAAATTCAAATATAAAAAAATAGATACATTAATACATGTAAGTACAGTAATATGGACATTATAATTATAATTAATATCAAATATATAAAGAGATTGATTTCGTATATATATATATATATATATATATATATATATATATATATATAAATTATGAGCTTTTTACATCATTTTTTAAAAAGTAATCGAAAAGAAAATACGTTAATATTTTTCCCAATTTAATTATTGTTGGGATTCGCGTCGAAAAAGTATTTTTGTTTTAAAATTTCTCCATTAAAATCAGTTCGTGATAAGAGTAATTGAATGAATTGCTAGACAGCCAGACTTTTTTTTAGAGAAGATTACATTGATAAACGAATCCATGATTTTTAAATAACGAATATAGTCGCCGAGTAGTCTTATATTCTTACAAAAGATGAGTAAAAAATTTGCTTTTCGATAAGAACGCGACTAGAGATTCGTAACAGTGATTGATTAACAATAAATTAAATGATTGTGTATTTACAATTCTTATGAAACAAGAAAATGATATGCGTGTTCGATTTAAAGTTTGGAAATAAGAGTGTCAAACTACATATTAGTGAAATAATGCAATATTCAAGCAACGACGACGATGGTGACGAGAACAGCGTCGACTAGTTTATTATACATTATCGTTCATCGGGAATCAAAAACAAATGGGAATTGAGTACCTATGTACATTGAAATATATATATATATGCATATATATCCGCGTGTACAAAGTCCAATGTAAATAAATCAAGCGGATAATACAAAAGAAGGAATGAGAACGAGGAAGAAAAAAGAGAGAGCGAGTGATGTCGCACGTTGCAATAAGTTTCAGACGTAGAAGCAAGTTCGCAAGCGAGGAAGTTTTCGAGTCCAGATACTCAAACAAGATTAATTAACTCTCAGCTAACAAGTCTCATGACAAATGATCGTAGACTACTTAATGTAGCGAAATAATACTCACCTCTCTTCTCGAACAAGAATTTCTTCCACGTGCAAACAAGCTGTTGATGAGAATTAAAAAAAATCCAAAAGTATAATTAATAATGATAAAAAAAATTTTATTAAAACTTCTCTTAAAAAAACATGGAACAACAGCGTATTTGTAAATAATAATTCAACAAACGGCCATCAATCAAGACTAATTGAAGCCTTAAAAAGTCCTAATCTCTCAAAATAATCAATATATTAACTGTCACATCAAATTGATCAATGGAATTCATATCAACTGCTCCGCTAAAATATCGAATTATCGACATTAAAAAGAAGATAAACTTGACTCCACATGGATGAACACACACTCCGATATTTCATTATTACGAATGCGAAGCGCGACAGCTGATACTTTAATAGAAATCTCACGTTTCGCCGTCCTTGCTATGTCCCTTTATATTCATCTTAATCACTAGCGAGGGCGTTCGATCGATTTTACAATACAAGAATCTTAATGTGTACATAGAAATATACTGCTGCAAGACGCATAAATCAATCGAGATATATATAGGACGAGATGTATAGCAGGCACATAAAGTGATAGCTGTAATGAAGCGAATGTATACATATGTATCGAAGAGAAAATTATATCGTATGTAATCGTTAACGAATCGTTAATGTAGTGAACGTAGCGATGATATTTTTTATCGAAAGTGCTCAGCAAAGCTCTCTACTAATTTATATTGACTCATTCACTGACTCGCTCACTCTGTCATTCCAATCACTCATTTTACAACAATATACATATATATGTTATAAATATGTGCTTTATATAGTTTAACAAAATAAATTATTTCAAAAATTTATGTCAACAGCTTTTATTTTCATTCATTAGTTTTTCGTTTCACTTTCTCGTTAATAAGTTGCTAAAAATCGTACCGTTATTAAATAAAACTTTTAAATTAAAAATAAAAAAATATATAATTATATTAATTATAATAAAAAATTGTATAATTATAACTCTATATTGATATTAGAAGCGGTAAATAAAAACGTAATTAGATTTAATAAAAAAAACAAAATTTATTTAAAATGTTATATTATTCTTTATTTAACAAAAATTAAACCAAAAAATTATATAATTATGTGTGCTCAGTTTTCATTCCAGTTGAAGAACTAACTGAACAGATGGATATTTACACATGATACTACATTATGTTAACGCATTTATATCACATATTGATATATAATGATATGTTAAAAAATAATCTTATAAGTAGCGATAAATATGTATTCTTGTCAGTTACAACGTAATGCACTCAAGGAATAAGTAAGTCTGTTATTACTTTTGCTTCTTGTATGTCAAGAATACTCTTCTTGTCGCGAATCATCTCTAATTCGCGTATTAAAGCCATCGCTGCCTCAATGCAATCATCGACCTCTTCCATAACAGTCATGCTCGGAAATACAGCCCGCAGAAAGTGCAATATTATGTTCAGCTGGTTGACAGATCTGTAATCGTTGATAATGTAAATCGATCTTCCATTACGGCACATTTTAGTCGCAAATCGCAAGAACGTCCGTCAAAGCACGATTCGAACGGCAAATTCTATTTACCTGGCAAAGATTCTGACATTTACTTCATCGACCTTGCCCAACCATTCTAACTCGATCAAACAATACATCAGAGGGCCATGTTCTTTCACCAAAAAAACATCGTCAGAAATTTTGACAAAATTCTTCGTGGTTAAGAAGTGAAAGAGTTGTTTCTTCCTGGGCTCATATAAAGCGCATGAATCATCTTCATCGTTTTGATTATCCTTCGACAAACGAACGTGAACGATTTTCTCTGTGCTAGACGTACTTTTCAATGCTAGTATCGCATTACGCTCGTTCTCGTTTAAAATCTTCATGCACGAGCAATCGATCACCTCGTCGATGGTAAGCTGAACGGCTGGTATTGGAATCTGAAATTGCGTTTCGCCAATCTCGTACGAGATCGTGGCCCAACACTCGCTGACGGACTCTGTATCGAACGTCGGTAGATCGAGCACCATCGTTGCCACGACATGAACGGCGCCAGGGTGAATCGAGCTGATCCTTTCCCAATGGAAGAAGCGTGTCCAGAACATCGACTCACCGTAAATCTCCATCTTGCCCCGTACATATGGATAATATCTGAGGTTGAGCAATGTGCTACAAAGAAAACTTACATAGCTGCATTCTACGTTATTGGTTACCGCTTAAAGCGACGGATTTTATTTTTTCGACAATAGTTTGATTAGTTTGTTATATATCATATTTTAGTAAAATATTTCATTTTTTCGCTGTTATAAAATAATAATTATGTGACGTTCATTGTATTGAAAATTTAATTGTAATAGTTATTTGCATTTCAAATATTATCTCATTAAAAAATGCAAAATACATAGAGCGTGAAATGATCGTAGTAAAATACATTATTTTAAGTATTTAATACTTGGACATTTTTTATATATAATTATGTAATTATAATAAATTATCTTTGCATCGAGACACGATTATATCATGATATGTTTAAAGAAATTTTTGGAAAGATGTTATGCACTTTCTACAGCAAAAGTCAATATTGACATCAAAGATAGGAAAATTGCGTCATTAGTTAAGTCTCTCTTAAAGAAAGAAATCTCTCTTAAGAAAATCTCTCGTATAAACGAGCCCAAGTTCTTTAAAAGGAGGAAGAAAGCAGAGCAAAAATCCTCTTAACTAAAACTCATCAATGATGATATAACAGATATTTGCATGATTCAGTGATACACATGACTTGAATTGCACCTAATTGTATTCGGTGATGGAAAAATCCTTGATGACGTATAATATCTATAATGTAAATCCATAAATGCAAATCAACACGAACTAATAGACGCAATTCGCATTTTAATTCATCGCATTTGAATAGCAACCTACATTAATTATGCCAAGAAAATATTTGCAAAACAAATCGTAGAATCACGTGACATATTTTGTATTTAAACTGACAGATTTATTGCTCCGACTAATTGAGATCTGTAAGATAATCGAAGAAAGACTACCATTGGTCTATTGGTGCCACACATAAATGAAAAATAGATTGTTTCAAATTTCGCCTCATATAATTAAACTTTACCCGAATTTTTCATACAATTTAACTTTATTTGAATTTTCTGCTCGCTTGACTTATATGTTCGTGCGCAAAATTTTTTATCAACTAAACTAAATCGCGTATTCAGAGTTTGCTTCTATTCCATTATTCAAAATAATAAGATATCTCATTTTTGACGCATAAATTGAGAAAAACTTAACTAGAAGTATAATGAATTGAGTAAATGAAGCTTAAATCCTTCTCATATTCAAAATCAGAATAAAATTATCAGCTCTTTCTTATTTGGTCGTTTTCTTTATCACTTTATCGTTTCTTACAAACATTTCTTTTTTCGATTTATTTTTTTCTATTTGATTCGTTACAATGACGTAATTATCATTATTCTAAATTTAAAAAAATTATTAAACACACTTTTTTATAAAAGAAAAAAAATTAAGTCACGCACAGATAAAGCAGCCGTGAAGTTAACGGATATGCACATACGAATTGACCTTGAATGTAATGCTTATACTGACATTATTTATGCAGATTGACTCACGAACAAAGATACTAATCGCGATGTTCCTGCAGAAATATAATAACGCGATATCGACATTAATAGAATAATTTCATTCATCATCATAATACAAGTTGCTCTTTATATAAAGCTAATACAATCTGTGAAATTTTTTTTCCTTTTCTTCACTTTTTTATGAAATACAAATTGCATGCATTATTTTATATGTTCTTTTTTCTTTTCCTCTCTTTATATATCATACAGATTTCTTTTTGTAAAAGTATATTCAGATCAAAGAAAAATGCGAAATTGAAAATATCTCATATTTTATTTTGATATTTCAATTAAGATCGTGTGATATGAAGAAAATTTATGACATAAAAATATAGTTTGTTATTTTTTCTCAATTACATAATTAAATATCTTAAATATTAAACTATTTACGTGGAAAAAATATCAAGAAATGTTAAATATAAAACTAGAACAATATTTCGTGCTCGAAACATAGATAGCAATATCACATTGCAATTTTCGAATCCACAATTTGTGATCGATTGCGAAACAAGAGTTACCGTTTGTGTTAGTAATTAAGTTTCAATTTTAATTGATCGGCCTCCGACCGAAGAGAAGCCGTTCGCTCGCTTACGTCGCTTCGTGACGCGTTTGCGCGAGAAACGTCCGGTAAATCGACCCGCGAAAAAACTGACCAATTGACGGAAGCAGGCAAACCGCAGGTCCGGTTACAGGCATTTACATACCTCGACACAAGATCAAAATTTGCTATTTTTCATGCTTTTATCATATTAACTATCAAATAGTCTTAATTTTATATTTATTTTTAGTTTTACTAATTTTATGCATTATAGAATTTTAATTATTTTTTTTTTCATACATAAAAGACAAAAAATTTAAGTATATATGTCAGTATGTAATATATTAACTTATAAAAAATGCAATTTTCCTTTATTTATATACATGTATGCTTTTCCTCAATAATTTAAAAAATAATTTTAAATTTTACAAGAGTTAAATCTTCAAATATAATCTTTATCTTAATTTCTCGAATAGAATTAAATCTGGATTAATTTCCTCAAATTTTTAAAAGAATAATCGAAAAGAATTGAACTGAATACTTTACATGTCTCGAAAAGAAACATTATATCGCACCTATCGCAAGGCACCCGAAGAAACCGGCCCTGATAAGATGGGTCGGGTGGTAAGTGTCGGACGCGAGCGTCGAGGCGCCCATGAAACAGGGGCCGGTCGGTCGGTCGGTCTCAGTGATCTGCACGATGCCGCCGTGATCGGAACGGCATCGCGTACTTTTTCCTGGTGCGACACGCACACGCATCATCACGTGGCACGCACACACCACGCGTTCGGTTGCCCTGCCTCCTGCGGCGCGAGGACCACGTCCGACATCCCTCGCACGCGGCGTCCCTCGCGCACGAAGCTTCTCACAACCCGAGGGAGCAACGACGCCCGCCGACGCCGACGACGACGACGATCACGCGCGACGACAAATGCGTCAGTGATCCCGCCGCCGGATATATGCCCGGAGAAGGTACGAGGAGAAAGAGAGAGAGAGAGAGAGAGAGAGAGAGAGAGAGAGAGAGAGACATAAAATCAACCCGAGGAGACGGATCTCATACGCGGCTGTGTAAAATTCCGGGATTAAAAAGCTCACCCGCTGACCCCATGAACCCGTGCAGTCGTCGCACAACCCCATACGAATGCAAACAGCACTCACTCATAAAATCCGTATATTTAAAATACAGTGATAATGTTAGACCGAAATGTAAATCCGAATTGTCATAACGACACGTGATTGTCAAAACGGGAAATTTTAATGTAGTTAAAATGTGCGTTATAACAAGAACTTCAGATTAACTTGATCTGTCTAGAACCTTGTGTCATACGTGATTGACGTGATTGACTATATATGTTTCTTTTTTCTATTTCTATTTTAGTGTTATATGCTAGAATCAAAGAATCAGTTGAACTAAATAAATTATCGATGGTAGTAAAACTGAATCTCAGAAATTGAAAATGATTAACTTAAAACAGTTAAAGTTTCTATTTCTAAAAAAAATTTAAATCGAATTGCATTGACAGTATGGATTAACTAAATGCAAGTTAAAAATTCTCACTAATATTGACAAGAATAATGTTCCTATAATATAAATAGAGAGAGAGAGAGAGAGAAAAAAAAATTTTAATCGAGTTAGTGTTTGAACACAACCGTAATCCATGTTGATAATATCTTATTTGCCATTTGATATTTCTTGAACACAAATTATTAATCGTCATTTACTAATTCAAAGATCAAACAATGTTATACAAAAGTAATACTTGATATATAATATTTTTATAAAATGTCCATAATAATTATAGTGATTTCATCTCTGTTTTATTATCCAACGATAATTGATAAGTCATAATATTTGTGATTGACACAAGCTGATTAACAATATTTCGTTAACCCACTGACCTATCTGTTCCACAAACATTGCCTCGATCTGATTACAAATAGTCTCTTCCTCGAGAAAATCAAAATATAATATTTCTGTTATGTTTAGTACATATATCTCTTCTTTTCTTTACATTTAGTATATTTGTTCTTTTTTTTTTAAATTCTACCTGTGTGTAATCGTTTACAAATATCTTACTTATCATTTCATATTTCAACAATAAACTATATAATTTTAACAAATTTATTAAATCTTTTCGTCTCGATAAGTTTTTTTCTTTAGAAATATTAATCAACAATTTTTTCCATCACATGTCTCGACTCTTTTCATCGTATTTTGTTAACGAATTTTAATCGGACAATACTAGAGAGAGAGAGAGAAAGACAAGATTAATACTTGAACTAACATCTGTCGCTGTCACATGCTTCAATAATCAATTCTTATTTCATACAAGATGCGAATGTAATTGTGAATTATAAATCGACGGTTCCATTCACGTTGAGATCAAAGACGCTCTCTTCGCTGTGGGAACGGGCCGTTTCTCCTGTCCTCAATCTCACGGAAAATATAAGTCGCATGTACATAAGATCGTCCAGGCTTATGTAATCTAAGCTGGTATCCTGACGCCAGTACCGATCGTATTGCGTCGCACAGAGATGTCTCATTTGTGCGAAAGATAAATCTTGTTTCACACAGTGTTCCATTCATCCGCATTAATATTGCGCAACAGAATTATCGTTCTTCCTGATGACAGTCTTACATAATTTTGTTCTATCTTGTATATGTATTATTATTATCACGTACATATTACAATTATTCCGTAAAAAAAGAGATAAATATATATTTATCATTAAATTATATAGTTAATTGTATAATTAATTTTACAAATAAATTTACGATAACGTGTATATTTTATTGATCGAGACTATAGAGTGGACGATTGAGTTACATAAAAGATTATGTGACAACGGATGGACGCGGCACAATAGATTATTGGAACGATATAAAACGGAAAGAAGTCATTTTTGCTTCAAAGATTGATTGGCCGGTACCGGTAATTATGATATTGCAACGTATTACGGTGTTGCAATTTTGATCAAACTTGTTTAATAATGAAACAAAGTATACGAATTACACAATAGCATATGGAATTGAAAATGTTCCGTATTAATCAAGTATGAAATCACGCTCATAATTATATATTATTTTTGTGACTGTGTATCAAGATTGCGCGATATAAATTTTGTCGAAACTGTCAATAAAGAAGTAATAAATTCGTTATTGTTCACTATCGTATTTCTCTTTCTATCTCTCGCTCTATAATGCTGATATAAATATCGCACTATACCGTTACCGAACACGTTTACTTTATGATGCCTGAATTTGCTGATTGTACATGCTTTTTCGCAACGTTTTCACAATAAAATTCACATACGTCCTACTAAATTCCTTTCATGAATGTGTAATTTTTCCTATGGCTGTTTTTACACACACGATTTGTACAATCATATCACTACTAAATGTGTTTCGAAAAAACGAGATTTATATTTCACTTTGCTTGAATTAATAATAAATAAACGTCTCGGCTGTTATATTAATAAAAGATCTTGTTTCAATCATGAAATAAGCGAATTGTGAAATGAAATATCAAAACGGTGAAAATATATTCATTTTAAGAAATTAAGAAATTTAATACTTATCTTTCTCTATTTTGTAAAATAATTTATAAAATATATTTTATAATTTCGATATATACATAACAAGGCAAATTGTGTATAAATATATGAATTACAACGATATCAAATTAAGTTGAAAGTATTCCGCGTTGATAAAATGAAATTATGCACATAATTAAATACACTAGATATACATATAATTCACACACATACATTGTTCACCGCTGTCAAAATAACAGTTCTCTTGTGTCTTTTTTTATTATTATTCAATTCATATTATTTTTAATATATTCTCTATTTTTACTAAGAATGTTATTTTTATCATAACGAATATCAATTTGAGATATCTGTTTTTTCATAAGCACAATGTTTTTAATAATAAATCATTACGTGACATTTGCAATTGCAGATAGCTAATCCGATCGCACTTAATATATCTTCCTATCGATCGTATTTAATGTGATCGTTGTTTTGTTGTCTGATAACAAACAATGAAATATCCGATAAAGAATGCAATAACGAATTTCGACTTGCCTGTCATTCAATTACGCAATTAGACCTATAATTACGCTAACAGCACCTTCAAAAGAATTAACTGTAAGAGAAGATCATCCGCATCAATATAATCATTGACATACTGATCGTGCGAATTTCTGCAACTCGTGAATGCTTATCATATCACGCGGTCACATTTCCGCGACCTATTCGACTGCTTGGCGAGCTAAACATATTTACAATCTCGACACACGGACAGACGCATACCGACAAAACCGCGAAATTAGTTAACTATTCCATCGATCTGATATCTATTTCTCACGCGTCTATAATAATTCTGCGAACTTGACACACTTATCCCTTATGTTATTCATCAATCTAATTATTATATCATCTGACTTTACCTGAATATTCTTGAACACTATAAATACTCCAACACAGTATTTTCATATGCAAATTATTCGATGTAATACGATAGCAGCAAATGTAAAATACTTGTATATTTTAGGAAAATAATTCAATATTTCTGTCTCTCTCTCATTTTAGAAAAAAACTCAATATTTCTCTTTTCTCTCTCATTGGCCATTATAAATACAATTATTATAAAATATTTGCTTAATTAAGGTAAATGCGATTTTGATATGCGTAAAATGTTTACTTACTGACAGACGTCTTTCATGTTTTTCCACGTGCGCGTTCGGATAAAATGCAAATAAATTTAATATGAGAAAAATTAAAGATGATAATAATTAATTAATTTGTCGATATGACGAACCAATTATATCATATGCATCTACGAATGCCAAGACACTTCACGCGGAAGAGGGGAATGTAACAGTATATATTGTCATTATCTGGTATCACAATTCGCTTCCTCATCAAAGCGGAACATGCGTATACAGTATCAGTAATGTAGACCGCATGTGCTATTAACTTTATCGGTTCTATATCTCATTCTCACCATACAAATAAAGATTATTTACATTATCAAATTTAAAGCGGTTGCCCAAGCAATTAAATAATCTATCAACACAAATATGCCTAGTGCTATTAATTACAAGGCATTGAATAATTCACGATCGGATTATATACGCATAATTTCTAGCCGCAACAACCTAACATATTTATGTCTGCGTTCTCACAATGGCTCAATTAACTCCCACCTTCCGAACATTCCCGCTAGCAACGAGATTTAAGAAGTAACGGTGCCGCGAACAATCGACAGATTAATACAATTAACGCTCCATGTAATGGTTAAGAGAGGATCCACGAGAAGAAGCCTCGCGAATCGGTGATTCATCGCGACAAGTTACGGTAACGCTCTAAACATGTTTCAGTCCGATATGAGTACAGACGGAAGCACGTTTTCCGGGAGAAGATGACCCCACGTCGTCGCGTCTTGGCAGGAGTTCGCCGTGCTATCTTTGCTGCCGGTGTCCTGGCACTTATCCTTCTGGCACTGTCTTGCCAGGATAGCACCAACACCTTGCAGCACGGCAATTCACTGGAGGTAAGTCGTCCGTTATAAAAATGTTACTACTGATGGGCTTTAATACGAAATATTTGATGAATTTTTAATAAAAACTTGCGCGTTATATCTTACGCTGGATAATTTAAGTATGTATACAATTTATAAAACTTTTGAAAAAAAAAATGAACATTTATTATCATAGCGGATTGTTTAATATTAGCGTGACGTTTTGTTATTGTTTGATATAAGTACAGAAGGAAGCACGTTTTATGGGTGATGTTTTAATAGCATGGAACATTTCCGAAGTCAAAAATCTCATAAGCATAAATATATAAGCTACAAAATTTTCAGCGTCATATAAAAAGGTTCCCAAATGTTAATATATGCATTCTTAATTTTAGTTTCACTGATAATTATTTGCTGCATTTTATTTTTAAGTTATTCTTTAAACTTTCATCTCTATCGGAAATTTTTATAAATATTAGATCAGGAAAGCAAGTATATAACGGAAACTCATATTAAAAAAAAAAATCTGTTTTGGAGAAAACACAGAATTTTGTTTCCTACCAATTCCTGGGAGACCGAAAACATTTGCCTTACGTAAAACACGACGATCATAGATTGGCACGCTTCCAGGCGCAATGCGGTACGTGGATCAGTGCCCGCCTAATATGGCCTATTTAAGTATCCAAAAAGATAGTTAAAGTTACCCCCTAATCGTATATAACAGTCGTTTCACGGACTATCATCGCGAATATGTTATCACGATAAGATATTCACAATATCAAAAAAATAGATTAATTTCTTAAAAGGAATACATTGCTAAAATATGAACAATTTCTGACAATCAAATTTTGTGCGTGTGATTGTGTAATCTAGAAATTATATTTATTTTTTACCGTTACAATATTTTTGCGAAACAAGGTGGACGAAAATAGTTATTCAGTGAACATTTTTCATAACGATACGTAATGTCAAATGCTCTGTCGTAGAAAAAAAAGGCTCTACTCTATACAAAAGAAAAACAAAGCATTATATATTTCAATAGAGAACTTTGAAATCATCTGATTCAGATAACGCCGAATATAATGTCGAAAAGGCATTTCTACATATCAAAGTATTTGTATGATAAATAATGGCCATCACACATGACACTCTATAACTGTATTATAAAGTCAAAGGCGCGTGAGTTGAAAAAAATTTCTGCTGAAAAAAGTTAATAACAAGATAATCACAGAATCGCGAGACGCAGTTAAAAACTTGTATTGTGACGAGTAAAAACTTTATTCTTTGTAAAAATGACGTATATTTATTAACAAAGCTACTTGCGGAATAATGAAAGGCTATAAAATAAATATAAGTCCAGAAACTAATGCACATCTCGCATTTGAAAATAAGAAAACTTGAATATATAGAATCAGTATAATAAAATTATAATAACCAAAACTAATTAAAGGTTAATTAAAGTAATTAATTAAAGAGCAAAAATAGAACTCTGTCCCCAGAAAAATAAGAGAGATCTTTTAATTCAAAAACATTAATTATCCACAAAACGACGTAAGTAAAATTAATTCTTAATAATAAAGACTTGTGCCTATCATGAGTATTAGTATTAAAACGAGGAAAACGCATCTTACAAGACAGATATATCCGCGAGTTGTAAAACTTCTGTTTCTTCATCAAAGCAATTTAAAATAGTACTTTAGTCGCAACAGGCGGACATCCACTTGCACTTTATAAAGTTGTCTTATCGGAATCATCAATCTTGTTGCCGGTATAGCGGACACAAGAGGATATGTCTGCTTAACTAAATAAATGCAGAGATATAGGAAAATAGCGGACATGTACGCATTCTAAGGCCTTGTCTTACCGATGACACACGTGTATGCACACGATGCGCCAGTGCATAAACGTGAGCGATGCGCCACCACCCTTCGTGGCCCACATTCGTCGCTGCACAAGGCGCGTTCTACATCGAAATCAATAAACGAAAGCCGGTATTAGGTCTTACGAGCACGCTGCGCTACACGCATCCATGCGATTTTCTCGCATTACATCATACCGAACGAATTATGATTCAGCAAAATAAAGAGAAAAATATTGTTCAAGTTACTATTATGAAATCTCAGCGCGATCGCAATTGATTGCGATTGCAATCTGTATTTTAACACTCGCAGTTCCAAGAATTAATTAAAGATCGATATTTCATAATTACCGAAATATTTCTATAAAATATTTGCTGCGCTTATAATAGAAACTACATTTCCTCTTGAAATTTTAATGCAAATAAGTGTATCACGAGATAAAACATTTCTACGTTGCGATAAAAATGACGCATTTTAAAGAATGTAATATCATTTTCGTACAGCTTGGGAACGGATTTTCTGAAAATTACGGATGATTCATCAGATCGTAGAAACATGCCATCTTATTTGCGACGCAGATTCACGCGACAAGATGTGTCCCAAGATAGTATACAAAATTGCCTCTTGCAATCTCCACTGCATGCAGTAGGGCCTTATTGCTGCTTGTAATTATGTCTCTTATTTAAATGCCCGAAATAGCACAATAATAGTACTTAAAAAGGACAACTCATGAATTGATAATGAAAATAAAAAAATTATAATATAATGAAAATTAAATATTTTCTTGTCAAAATTAAAATCAAGAAAAAAGGCGCGCTTACGCGCGTTTGATAACACATGCGTGTGAAGGATGCATTAAATATATTTATGTAAATGGCGTGACTTCTAATGTAAATGCAAATATGTGCGCCATAGACTCGTCAATTTCGCAATGTAGCGGGTACTCGGTAAGGTACGAACACGTATATTTAGATTAATTGCAAAAATTAGGAAATTGGTTTAACCTTGCGTGTCACGAGGAAGAGGTTAATATATGTACGTGTTAAAATCTTGACAGAAAGAATTGCCGTTTATGTAGATTCTCTATTTACGCGTGATATAAGTCAAACTCTCTATCCTTTTGCACACAATCATATCGCTACAATTATCGCTCATTATCCCGCTCATTATTAATTACTTGCGCTCTCATTATCTCGTAATTATCTACATCATAAGCGCTATTAATTCGATACCGACAAGCGATTACATTTGTTTTTATTTCTTATACTTTTATTACCGTTATAAAAAAAATTTTTTATGTCTATTTCTTCGTAAATAACATAATGACTTCAATCTTGAGCGCAAACAAATCTGTTAATCGTAAATGTATTATCGATACAGATCGACAAAGTAATGATAATTACATCATCATACAAACTGTTCATACCTGTATCTCTCGTTTCCGTCATTTGGTAAAGATATAAAAATCACGCTACATAATTGAGCAAATAATCCTCGACACGTTTCGTACCTTACATCATATACACATATCGTAACTCTTACGTCAGCGTCCAATTCATAATTCAGTGTATATAGCGTCTCATTTCATAGTTCTCATTGAAATAATTTCTGATACATCTAATCCCTTGCTAACTCCGAATTTAGGTCAAATTGACAACAACTGGACAATGATAACATTATATCCGATGTTCCGTAATTTTTAAAGTGTGTCAATTAACGGCTCATAGGCAAGTGTATCATTAAACGAGCAGTAAAATTCGCTGAAATAATGTTATCGAAATAGCGTGTCGCCTACAATTTATACCACAAAGAAACGCATCTTATCATTGGTTAGGTTTTCTCCTGTAAATCAATTTATTATTTTATTTGTTTCAACAGGACGCGAACCTAACACCGGAAGAGAAAATGCTGGAACAGATCACCGCGGCGGAAACCGAGCAACGTTTAATAGCTAGACGGAAATTTCTGGCGGAAAGATGCGCCGAGGAAGGACTCGATCGTCCTGGCAACGATTCGCTTCACAGGCCGAACGCCTGGGAATTCCTTGTAAATAAAGAATATCATCTTATATGGTGCAACGTTTTCAAAGCGGCGTCCACGTCGTGGATGTATAACTTTAACTTACTTGCGGGGTAAGTTGCTACTACATCGTACATACTAAAGTTTTCCGTCGACGAAAAGAATAAAAATAAAGTCGTATATATCGCGCGTAATATAATTTATCGTTGTAGAAAATTGCAAAAGATGTAATTATAAAATACTATATATTATAAGTTTTTAATTATTATTACTCTATTCCAAAATTGTTTTAAATTCTCTATATCGTTAACTTATTTTATTGCTAATTTATTAAAATACTGATGGATGTATTGAACGACGGGGTTGATAACGATTGATCTCGCCAATAATCATTATTGCATTAATATTGCAGATATAGTCCGCAATTCCTGAAGGCCTCCAAGGCAGTGCCAGTTTCGCTGGCTAGACAGAGATATCCTAGGCCCACTGCGGAAGAGCTAGCTAAATACTTAAACGATAGCATCAGTTTTTTGATAGTGCGACATCCGTTCGAAAGATTGCTCAGCGCTTACCGGGACAAATTGGAGCACAGTCTGCCACACACGTTTCACAGCAATCTCGGTGCACACATAGTTTGGCATTACAGAGCAAGGGTAATATCATTTGACAAATTTTAAGAGCGATATCACTTCAGAATCATATATATAAATATATGATTCGCAAAGAAATTATAAAGGAAATTAGAATGCAAGACATGTGGCCCAGATTAATCAAAAAAAAAAAAAAAAAAAAATACTTAGAAATAAATTCTTAAAGAATCCTGATAGATCTTAAAGAATTTTGAAAGAATCAACTTTTCGTGCCTCATTACGATTTTATATCGATAATTCAAACTTGATGAAATTTATATCAATGCTCAGCAAAGAATTACAAAATTGCTCTCTACAAAATACAGGATCCGAAGACGAATACGAGGCAAGGACCGAGATATCCGCTCTTCGAAGAATTCGTACGATGGCTGTTATGTCAGCGGAGAGCGGGAAACGATCTTGACATGCATTGGACGCCAGTTGTAAATTTCTGCACACCCTGCCAAGTGCGATTCGATATAATAGCTAAATTTGAGACTCTACATGTAAGTGAATTCAATCATCGATAACCGATACAGTAGAGAGATAAGCAATTTTCATTATGTTTTCTTGTTAAAGGATGATCAAGACTATCTTATAAAACAAGCGCATGTGGGTCACATCATCAAACCCGAGTGGAAAAATCCAACTAGAGGCGTCCAAACAAAAGATGTTATAAAAAATTATTTCACGCAATTATCTAAAACGCAAATCAATGAGCTCTACGAGATGTTCAGGTATGTTTACAGAAATTATATTCGTTATTTTTCGTCTGACAAAAAATGCGAAAAATATATGAACGATTTTACGTATACATCATAAAAAAAAAAAAAAACCGTAAGATTATAGATTATACTATATTATCTTATTTCACGTTTCTCGTATAGATATGACTTTGTGTTGTTTGATTATTCACCTGAAGAGTACCTAGCATTTGGAAGGGATGAAATAACCACATTGACATGCAAGTAATTTGATTACTTCGTCCGCACTTGATTGACGTACGTCCAAACGTATCGTAAAATCTCTAATCTGATGATACGTGTGTCCAAACGTATCGTAAAATCTTCAATCTGAACGACATATATATACAACGAAACTGTAGGTAGCACTTAAATGAATTTGGAAGGAGAGGAAGTTATGATATGTATATAGTAACAATCATGCCGTCGATGCATTTCTTACATAGAATTTAAAAAATTGAAATAATACTTAATATATGTTCTGGTTTTATAATTTATAAACTGCATTGTCGCATTAAACATTTTGATAGTGTGCATATGTTAAAGTTTATCAAATTGTTGTACCAACTGTTTTAAAGAATAGAAGACTTATGATAAACAATAATGAGAATATCTTGCAAATATGAATAATATACGATTTATTACTTGTATAGTTAAATTATTAAGCAAGCTAAATTTTTACAAATTATCATATCTGAGATCTTTGCTATCTAATCACATTTCTTAAATATCTTACGTTTTAATAATAGATTGGATAATGAAAATTACTAAAGCCTTTAAATATAAAAATGCAATAAAATTGATCTAAGAGAAAAGTCTATATAGATTTAAAAAATGTTGTGACATAATTGAAAAGAATTTGTGATAGTTTCATTCAGTTTTGCATAATGCAATAAAAATATCTAACTGTGCTATTGAATTGTTCCTAACAACTGCACAACAATTCTATAATTAATAATAATTTGTATACGCATGATTATGGTATATAATATCACTATAACAATAGTAATAGTACTGCCTCAAGGAAAACATGGTGAAAAATGTTGAAATAATTAATTTATCACATTGTACATGTCACGTTAAAGGATGCAGATATTTTGTAGAATTAAATTATCTCAAAAAAATTATAAAATGTATATTTCAAAGCACAAAAAATTAAATTAATAAAGAAAAACAGCATATTTGCATGATAATGTTTTGCTACAGTAAAAATTGTTGGTTCAAAATAATTGGATATTTAGAATACTTAAGTCCCAAATGAAATATTTACACATGATTGCAAAATTCAATTATTAAATTTGGATAATACAAATATTTCAACTTGCAATTACAAATTTCTATAAAATAAAACACATTGTTGAATAAAAAAGATTTATACGATATATATATCGTGTGTTTACACAATTTTTCACTTTATCTATCTTCTATATATTTGCATACGTGTATTTATGCATTTATAAATTTATAAATTTTCTATTTCAATACGCTTCTCTTTCTTTTTTGTTTTCATTGAAGAAAACAAAAATTATATCAAATACGATAATTATCAAACAACTCACCAACAGGATACGTTTTGTAGCTCTACTCCAATAATCCACTTATCCTGAAGAATGCATTGCCATTGTGAGATTATTTCCACAATTCTTTCTGCATTACTGCTCTCACGCTGTCTTTTCTTCTTCAAGATAGGTTGTCCTTCGACAGTGTACAACTGTAACATTAAGTATACCAAGTTTTAGTGAAACATTAATTATTAAATGCATAGATATGTTAAATGTGAATTAAAGGAGAATTAATCCTCGATTATTTGTGTGCAAAGGAGTTTCATGAAAAAAAGAAATCAAAGAATTTTTTTTAACAAAATATATAAAACTATAATTTCTCATTAAAAGAAAAGTTAAACGAATAGAAAAGGAATTGCTCTGAGATTGTTCAGACGCGAGTTGCAAGTATTTAAGCATCGTATTAATCACGCATGGTAAAAAAATCTGCTTACATCACCATCACAATCCGAATTGATATCCTCTCCATGAAGCGCGCGCCATTGCAGAGCGTTCAAAATTTGCGCAGTGGCCGTTTTCACTTCCTCGATCTCGTTCGACGTAGCGTCGATCCTATTCTGCACATCGGCGAGCTGTTTCAACAGGTGCTCTTCGACAGGATTCGACGACGCGGTTTGCGTCGATAACGATGTTTCCTCGTCGCTGATAGCGAACATGTCCTCGTCACCGGACATATCCATCGTCCTGTCCCGTTGTTGTGTATCTTTCGTTCGCGATGTCAATCGATACGTTGATTATACGCACGTTATCCGTATTTCAGCGCGATGCCAATCACGTGTTGTCGAAGAACACCTCCTCTGAGAAAAGGATTATCCGGGAAATCCCAAGAAAATCACGAGGACGTACTAGTCAACGCGCGCGAATAAACCGGCGGGCTCGCCATTGCGAAAATTTCAAATCGCCGTACAAAGTTTACGCAGTGCAGCCAACGTAGCCAAACGTAACGGTTAATCGATCCAGGCAGACACGTTTACGAATTATTCGAGAACGGTCGGTAATATCGACGCCTTTAATTACTACAATTGTCAAAATCAATGCTCCTCAATTACCACCAGATTCCAGCTGATCGCGAGAAATCGCTTGCCGTCACGTATCTTGGAATAGTACTTCGTCCACGGTGCGTCCGGAAATGCGAAATGTCGCCAATTGCTTCCCTAGCAACCCGTTCGCCCGTACGTCTGTCCGTCCGTCGTAAACGTAACGTGCTTTCTGCTTGCGTGCGTATAGTCGGACATCGCTGGGTTGAATGTGAGATGTGTCTATCTGTCGCAATTGCGTCGCGATCCCTACTGTCGTCGTCGGACGGTGCGACGACGTGAAAATGGCGATGTGAAGAAATGGCAGGACGCAGATCGACGCTGACGACGAATGCGGTGGACTCGCTGCCGAGATCAGGCGGCGGCGGTGATCCGTTACGCGAGCTCTTCGAGGCCTGCAAGACTGGCGATCTCGCCAAGGTGAAGGCATTGGTCAACCCGAAGACGGTCAACGCCCGCGACACCGCCGGACGCAAGTCCACCCCCCTACACTTTGCAGCTGGTGAGTCGAGCTCGAATACGGAGCTTTGTTCTGTTTCAATCGCGAGCATTGTTCCTCAATAAAACTCTCGAAGAATATAAAAGTTTTTATAAACACGTGGATTGATAATTGAGGAAGGTTAACGAGCGAGCGTGTCATGTACAGCTGATCGGAGTTTGTTGAACAAAATTGTCTACTTGTCAAGTCGCTAGTATACGTAACGATTTCTTATCGTTGATAATCAACGTTTAAATTAACTTATTTTAAGTTTTAATTTTTAAATTTAAATTTAAATTTTTATTTGTTCTGCTTGTAAGTTGCAATATTTTTAAAATCATTACAATGTATAAATTTCTTTAATTAAATTGATATATGGAAACATGTAGATAATATAAAGTTTTATAATAAGAAAATAAAAAAGTGCACATTGAATTTTTCTCTGTAAAGAGAAAAATATAAGAATTCTTGGGAAAATATAAAAACTTTCAAAGAATTTGACTTAGCACAGATTTTAATATATGTTTTTTTCTAAAATTTAGGATATGGTAGAAAGGATGTTGTAGAATTTCTTCTATCCGCTGGTGCATCAATTCAAGCACGCGATGATGGTGGTTTACATCCATTACATAATGCATGCTCCTTTGGACATTGTGATGTTGTGAGATTACTCTTAGAGGCAGGAGCAAGTCCAAATACGAGGGATAATTGGAATTTCACACCTTTACATGAGGCGGCGATTAAGGTGCTTATTTTATAGCAAAAAAATATATTTACTAACATGACTTTTAGTCATGCATAATAAGAGCTGAAGATGGAAATGGTGTCTAACTTTTTCATCTTCATTTGTACTTGGCAGGGTAAAATAGACGTATGTATTACTCTGCTACAGCACGGAGCAGATGTAAACATTAGGAATACAGAAGGAAAAACTGCATTAGAAGTAGCTGATGCTTCTACTAAATCAGTACTAACAGGAGAATATAGGAAAGACGAGCTCTTAGAAGCTGCCAGATCTGGAAACGAGGAACGATTGTTACAGTTGCTAAATCCCCTTAACGTCAACTGTCACGCTAGTGACGGTAGGAGATCTACACCTTTGCATTTGGCAGCTGGATATAATAGATCTAGAGTTGTACAGATTCTTCTTCAGAATGGCGCGGATGTGCATGCCAAGGATAAAGGGTTAGTATATATGCATACACTCAACTTTTTCATAGCTCCTCATGTATATGATATATTGAGATCTATCTAATCAAAATCTAATTAAAATCCCAATCGATTCTTTTACAGAGGTCTTGTGCCACTTCATAATGCCTGTTCATATGGCCATTTTGAAGTAACTGAGGCACTTTTGAAACACGGCGCCGCTGTCAATGCCAGTGATCTCTGGACATTCACTCCATTGCACGAAGCCGCAAGTAAATCCAGAGCAGAGGTTTGCTCCTTGCTGTTGAGCGAAGGTGCAGATCCGACGCAATTAAACTGCCATAGTAAGAGCGCTATCGACGTAGCACCGACACTTGAATTACAAGAAAGACTAGCCTGTGAGTTTTAAGCAAATTTATTGTATTATACTTTCTAATATTATTATTATATTTGTAAATATAATTGTACACTTTAAAATCGGCATTTAATACTGATAATTTTCAGATGAGTATAAGGGCCACTGCCTATTAGATGCCTGCAGGCAGGCAGATCTTACGAAGTTAAAAAAATATCTATCTCAAGAAGTCATCAATTTTAAGCACCCTTACACCGGGGATACACCGATGCATTGTGCAGTGGCATCACCTTATCCAAAACGAAAGCAAATTATCGAGACTTTGATTCGAAAAAATGCTGCCATGAATGAGAAAAATAAAGACTTTCTTACGCCACTACATGTAGCGACTGATCATTCGCATTACGACGCGATGGATATATTACTTCGGCATAATACGAAGGTCAACGCGCTGGATGGTTTAGGACAAACCGCATTACACAGGTATCTTTGTTCTAGAAAACCATTGATTTAAAAAAAAAAAAAATAATAAAATGCTTTAGATTACATTAGCTCATAAATCGTCAATTAATTATTTCCTTACTAGGTGTGCTAGAGAGGATAACGTACAGGCTTGCAGAATACTTTTATCGTACAATGTCGACCCGTCGATAGTATCTCTTCAAGGATATACCGCAGCACAAATTGCTGCCGAGAATGTGTTAAAAATACTGCAAGGTAAAATATTTAATCTGATTTCGGAATTTATCCTCGGAGAAACAATTTTCATTTTTAAGTTTATTTTTAATTTTATAGATCCGCCGAATGGAACCGATGATGTGGAAGCGCAACTCTTGGAAGCGAGCAAATCGGGCGATCTTGCAGCGGTGGAAAGAATTTTGCAGGCCAATCCACACGCAGTGAATTGCCGCGATTTGGACGGAAGGCACTCGACTCCACTGCATTTTGCAGCGGGTTTTAATAGAGTGCCGGTTGTTGAATATCTATTAGCACATGGCGCGGATGTGCATGCCAAAGATAAAGGGTAACTTGTAATATTATTATAAGTATTGTGTTATATTTCATTTTAATTTTTTATATCTTAAATAAATATAAATAGAAACTTTTTCTATCGAATAATTTACAAATATGATATTTTATAATATGATGATATAGTGGATTGGTTCCTCTTCACAACGCTTGTTCTTATGGACACTACGAAGTCACGGAATTATTGGTAAAACATGGTGCATCTGTGAATGTCGCCGATTTGTGGAAATTCACGCCACTTCACGAAGCCGCCGCCAAAGGCAAATACGAGATAGTTCGATTACTATTGAGACATGGAGCAGATGCAACTAAAAAAAACAGAGACGGCGCGACACCATTAGATCTAGTAAGAGACGGTGATCAGGATGTAGCGGATCTTCTGCGTGGAAATAGCGCTCTTCTGGATGCAGCAAAGAAGGGCAATTTAGCTAGAGTTCAACGACTAGTCACGCAAGACAATATTAATTGTCGGGATGCACAAGGACGCAACAGTACTCCGTTACATTTGGCCGGTAATTTATATCACTCTTTACAAATACCTTTAGAAATATCGATAATCTGTTCTCTTTTCTTTCTATTCTTAATAATTTTTTGAGTCGCTTCTTTATATCTTTAGTTATTCTTGTTTTGTTAATAAGAATGGAATTTTTTTTTGTAAGGAGATGAAAATAGAAAAATTTTATTTTTATATTTAGTTTTACACATAGACTATGTTTCTTTTTTATACAGCGGGGTATAATAATCTGGAGGTAGCTGAATTCTTGCTCGAACGTGGAGCAGATGTAAACGCGCAAGATAAAGGCGGTCTTATTCCTTTGCATAACGCATCGAGTTATGGTCACTTGGACATTGCAGCTTTGCTCATTAAATATAACACTGTAGTGAATGCGACTGATAAATGGGGATTTACACCACTTCATGAAGCTGCGCAGAAAGGTCGAACACAATTGTGCGCTCTTCTGCTTGCGCACGGCGCTGATCCCTTCCTGAAAAATCAGGAAGGACAAACTCCGGTGGATCTAGCCAGCGCGGACGATGTAAGGTGTTTATTACAAGATGCTATGGCTTCTCAGCAAATCGTTCCATCGGTACCATCTGGCAATATGATCAACAGTACTGGCGGCAATCCTGTTAACAGTAGACCACCCAGTATTGTATCCGGTAAGAATACTTTAATTATTTTACTATAATTATAAACTGTTTTAAAATATATCGTTTAAAATATGTATTAAACATAAAAGAGGCAGAAAAGATTCTAATAAAATGTAGAGACAAGAAATATATATGTAGAGAAAAAGAGAAAAAGTATATTGATACTTATTATTTATATTTCTTTCGCTTTTGCCTAGTTCCTGTTACACCACCGCCGCCTCTCACTCAAGAAACAGTTATCATGCCATCCGGAGCGGCTATGACTTTATGCGTACCATTGGCTCGTCCGACATCGTGTCTGAGTCCAATGCCGCCGAGTGAACCGTGCTCCGAGAAAGAGTCCAAGGACTTATGTAAAGAACACAACGGTTCCATTACGACTGTAGCTGGTTTCCTGCAGAGCCTCGGTTTAGAACATTTACTTGAACTGTTCGAACGCGAGCAAATTACTTTAGATATACTAGCGGAAATGGGTCATGAAGATTTGAAGCAAGTTGGAGTATCAGCTTATGGCTACAGACATAAATTAATTAAGGGCATGGACAAGTTGTTAAACACAGCAGCGGGCTCTCTTTGGCAGCCTTCCATAAATCCCGGGACATTATTAGTGGATTTACTAGCAGAGGACAAAGAATTCTTGGCTGTTGAAGAAGAAATGCAAAGTACTATTAGGCAACATAGGGACAATGGCCACTCTGGTGGTATCTTTTCTCGATATAATATAGTTAGAGTATGTATAATTATTATTTGATTGCATCAAGAATAATATTTGATATAATGTTTTTATCAGCATTTTTTTTACTAAAAAATATCTTATATATTTTTTTAGATACAAAAGGTTCAAAATCGCAAGTTGTGGGAGCGTTATGCTCACAGACGACAGGAAGTAGCTGAAGAAGTCGGTGCCGCCGCTCCCGCTTCTCCCGGTACTGGGCCGAGGGGTACTTCCAGTTCGACAGTATCACAAGCGAATGAAAGAATGTTGTTTCACGGAAGTCCATTCATCAACGCTATCGTTCAAAAAGGCTTCGATGAGCGGCACGCGTATATTGGCGGAATGTTTGGTGCTGGTATATATTTCGCAGAGCATAGCAGCAAAAGCAATCAATATGTTTATGGTATATGTGGTGGTACCGGATGTCCCGTGCATAAGGACAGAAGCTGTTACATTTGTCATAGACATTTACTGCTGTGTAGAGTTACGCTCGGTAAGTCATTTTTACAATTCTCAGCGATGAAAATGGCGCACGCTCCTCCCGGTCACCATAGCGTAATGGGTAGACCGTCGCAGGGTGGCTTGGTATTCCCCGAATATGTTGTCTATCGAGGCGAACAAGCGTATCCCGAATATCTTATTACATATCAAATCGCGAGACCCCAGCAGGAAAGCGGAGGTAGCGAGGGCGTCGAGGAACGGTGATCGAAAGAGCCAGGTCCCGCGGCGAGATTGCGCAGCCTCTGTTGCTGTCAGAGACCGAGAACGTGCGGTGCATTGTCGCGGACATAAAGCGCGAGCTGTTTCGTATTTAACTTCATCAGTTCTTCCATTTTTAATTTATTAGAATGGAACTGTGCGAAAGACAACTAACAGAGCGCGCGTGTTTATGTGTATGACCGAAATATATGCACTTATAGAATATTTTATTCCAAAATAATATCTAAACTACTTAAAAAAAGGAAATGGCCGTTGTAATAGCTTATTTATAGCATTTAAACGTGATATTATTTAAGCTCAGTCCAAGCAGAGACAGATGCATATTGATCATGATGTATATATCGATATAGATTGCAAGTGTGCGTTTCTTACATCAGGTTTGATGTGTTGATTAGTGTGTTCCTAGGTTAGTCAGTATTAAAAGAAATTGCAATGTATTCGTATACATATGGGAAACCTAATTTATATTGACACATATTTTGTGTGCAAAAAATTAAAAAGATAGGAAAAAATATTCGATCTTGAAAGTATATAAAATCATCGAAGAAAGAATGTAATTTAACTGGTCGTCTCACACATAATATAGTAGCTATAATATAAATTAATCGATGATATATACATTATAAGTAAAGTCTGCAAAGGGTATGTGATAAAATGTATATTTTTATGTACAAATATAATTTTTTTTTTTAATATGAAATAATTACATATAATGACATATATTTATAATTACTGAAAAATTTTTTTAGCATTACATGATATGAATAATTTCTGTATTTTTATTTTAAAAAGCTGTTCAATCGAGAGAAATATATCTGTAGACTATTATTATTTTATTTTGTATTATATAGTTTATTTAATTATTAATATAGATGCTCTTTTACATTTCAGACTTTACTTACAAATGCATATAACATTTATAATCTTAGTGTAAGTATTGTATATAAAATTCATAATTATTTCTATTCTTCAATATTTCATAAATGTAATCAATGGGGTTCCTATATAATTCGATAGCGATTTTTCAAATACTGTACAGCCTCTTTTTACCAAAATAATATAGCTATTTTATTAATGTCAACTTGTTTTAGAGAAAAGAAGGTATCAAAAGATATCTACGCGTTGCAAGTAACTCTGAAAACAAAACTCATACGCATTGTCAGGGCCGGGTATAATACGTGGCTGCAAATTATTATGACATCGAAAAACGGTTTATTAAATAATCGAATTAGCTTTACTTCAAGATATGTATAACGCCGGAATAATAAGTTTTCTAAGCAAGCTGAATATCGAAGATATTGATCTCATTAAAAATGCCGTCTTTAATTGTTCAGGATATATATTGTATACAAAATTATTTCGTAATTAAAAAAAGAAACAACTACAAATATATATAAAAATAATACGACTGCATATAGAAACGAACACCACAATCGCAATAGTCTTAACAATTATTCTCTAGGTGATGGGGCGACTCTTTGTATTTACGGGAGTTTTAAATTTATTTTAAGTAAACTGCTACCGATTATCTGTGACAGAACATAGACACAGAGCTAATGATTTCTCTGCGCTGCTGTATTTGCTTTAATGTCGATAATATAATATTTTCATGTAAAGCAGATATGCAGTAATAAGCCAGAATGATATATATGAAGTGCATACATATTACCATTGTGTTCTACTTGTAAGAGAACGAGAGACTTATGAAGAAAAACAATGACTTTCTTTAATTGTTAAAATATGAGTTTTTGTCCGTACTTTTTTTTACCCTCTTGTGCGATATTTTTAGGATTCACATTAAAAAAACACACACAAGTTCTCTTTTCCCTCATAAATCATCTGCCCAAGAATTATTAAAATTTTGCTCCATTATAATACACGGCTTGCTTTTAGTATTAAGATCGATATTTGTAAATTTCTTTATCAGTCAATTGCGAAAATCTTGTTTCTCTCTTAACAGGATACATGTGCACCGATATCTTCCACATGTGTACATACATCGTCCAATGAAACTCTTTATTAAAACGTAAATATTTTCAGCGCGTGTTGCATAGCTATATCGTGAGATTTAATTTATATAAGTAACTCGATAAACAGTTTAATTTATAACATTGTGCTTCTACTGGTATCCCTCGCCTCTTTTCATTTAATCATCCATTAGTCATCTACTTTATAAACTATATTGCATCATTTATGGCATTTTTTCGATTTTAATTTTTAATATGATGCAAAATATTAAAAATATATTCAGAGATATTATATTAATGTAATAACAAAATTGATTACATTATACGCTTCGTTATACAGCAGAATTATTTATGCATATAATACTTTTCTTTTCTTTTTGTATTTTCATCAATCTAAAAGTTTTGTTTACCAAAATATTTCTTATAATTAAATAAAAGAAGAGTAGCATTTTACAATATATTTATTTTATATTATATATTATTTTTGCGCGTGGAGCAAAATTCCTCTTTGATATTAATGCTTTATTTAAATATTGATATATTGTCTATTTTTTCTGTAATGAAGTAATGAATTTTATAAGATTAAAAATGGTTAGCCGCAGAATGCGCTCTGCTAATTAATACTAGAACATATGCTATTATAATTTATAATTGCGATGCAACATACGACCATGTCTGGACCATGTCTGAGTACATTAATATATCGGGATCAATTTGCATGATCACAACGTAGCACGTGTTTTTAACGTGCAGTAACTGTAAATGCATTTTCAAATACGCACGTATCTCACTCTATAGAAGCAATCTACTGAACAAGCTACAGAAATTTTTCTGTACACTTTGCTAGTATAATATAGGTCTAAACTTTAAACTGTGTAAAGGATATCATATCACACGTTTTTTCAACGATATCCTCTCGATATCATTGAGAGCAAAAACAAGTGCGGTGATATATATTCCCCCGGATGGGAAAAATTTGCAAAAATTAAATTGCAACGACCAATACCAATCGTTTGTTCTCGTTTCGAGCGCTTCCAGTGAAGAAAAAACAGATAGAAAAAAGTCTATTACATATCTAATAAACATCTATCACGTTCTCGTCGACCGTTTCTTCAATGGAAAATTACGCAGCGACAAATCTTTTAGAAATTATGTTAACGTAATGTGTGTTCACGCGCCGTACCGTATCGTTCGATGAATCGTCATATTCTGATCGTTGGCGCCATTAAGTGGCACTTTAATAATCTCTTCTGCGATATCTTTTTACTCTTTATCTCATATTCCATTTAAAAAAAAAATCCCAAAGCTGCAAATCGTAATATTATTTTCTGCCACTTGTTTATTTGTTATCTTCCTGTTAATTAAAATATCATTATCTATTTTTTTACAGTATAAAAAGGAGATGTATTCATTCTATCATACGAAAATTTAAATCGCAACGCAAATATAATATTTATTTCCTCACGAAATTTTTTCACAGTGTCTAAAGATAATTTTATGCAGTGTGATAATCGCACAGTTGTTAACATTAAAAATACCAATATGCATACTGTCATTATATCCAGCTCAGTCCGGTACGTCAACGACACTTGTTTATCACGGCATGCATATTTTATATTACAGACGTGCTATTAATAGATAAACGCATCTCGCTTATGCGTGGTAAATTCCACAGAAACACGTGGACAGACCGCCAAAGAAGATTTAGCGCCGGTTACATCAAGTAAGTTACACGTACGAGAGTTCGCAAGGTCGATTCCAGACTTGCACCGAGCTACGTGCGTATCGTATTCGCGATACTGCATAATTCGAACATAATTCGGCAATTTTTCAAAGGGGAAGAAGAGGACAGATATTCTCGTAATAAATGGAGCGCATTAAAAGGCTGGCGCCGCAGATAGTACCGGTATATTAAAATCGTGTCTGCTTCGCTGCAACATGTTATAGCGGGAGAAAATCAACCCGTCGGCTGCAAGCCGTGAAGAATGTCAAAAGCACGTGACTCGCTCGCCGCTTCGATTCGTAAAGGCGCCTCGATCACGTGAATGTCACGCATGACAGTAGGCGCGCATGCGCGCGTGTATGCCGCGCCGGCCGGCTCGCGCCTCGCGCCCTGCTGCGTGCAATTCAAACGCGCGTCGGACGTAGTCGAAGACAGATTAGTACCGCACGATTGACGGCGTGCCGTCCGAATCCCGCGAGACAGAGGTTGAACTCTCCCTCTTTTCGGATGATATCGCGATCTCGCGACTCTTCGTGTAATCGGTCGAAGAACGTTCGGTCGAATGGACACGGATTAAGATAAATGCCGCAGTCGGTCGTGTGCGACAGAGTCGGTGACGGACACGCGTGCGATGCGCTGCACAACGGTTATTAACATGTGAGAGGAAGAGAGAAAAAGAGATAGAGAACCGTCCACAATTCTATCGATCCTTTATACATGATCGGCGTATATACAGATTTCTTTTATACACCGTTCGCCTAATAAAAATCGAAACTCGGTAATCGCGATATATTCGAGTACCGCGATGTCATATACGGTTGTATGAGAAATTTTTCCGGAGAGAAAGACGCAGCTGCAACTGACAACTCGATTTCCGGTCCCAAAGTTGCGGAGTAAAAAGAGCAAAAAAAGGGATATTCTGAAAAAGGAAAACATCGGTGAGAACTGACGTAAAGAAACGGAGGAAACGTCCACGAAGATTCCTATATTCATTTCTCGTTGTGTCGGAGGGGTCTATCATTACTGCGAGAAATAGTAAGTAACTCGTTGTTCTTTATCGCTCTTTATTGGTTCATTAACATCACACGCGTGGGCGATATGCACATCCTTCGCATGCTAGATCGCGAGATAGAATAATTCCATTCCGAGCACTTACGATGCGAACGACTCGCCAATGATACAGCCACGATTAATTTCGAATTTGAGTTTAATAGTTAATGAAAGAAAGCTCTTTTCCTTGTCGTTCCATTTTATCATGTTTGTTAATAAAAAAGTTTGTTCAATAAGATAATAAAAAAAAGGGTTGGAGTTAAAAGAGAGAATATTTTATTTAGATTAGAAAGTTTTCTGTGTCGCAGCGACAGTTGAAATCATCGAAGTTTGAACGCGCTAAATGCCAAAAGATATTTCCTTTTAATGTAAAAAGAAAATATGTTTGCATCGAAATCTTCACTTGTATGTCACAATCACATTGGTTTTCAAATTTCTCCAATAATATTATATAATTCAAAAAATTAAGAATTTTTAACAACACAATTAATACTGAAAAACGAATTAATAATATACAATAAAATTCAATAAATTAATGAAATACAATAAAATTGTATTGTAATAATTATGCAATTGATGACTCTTAAAACTAAAACAGATACTTCGACTAATTTTTTTTATTTTTGCCATACATATTTGAGAGACGCTTTCGCTCTGAAATTTTGCATCATCTATTTTGAATATATCATAGAGATCGTAATATTACAAATAATATTACAAAATTCGCATACGAAAAGCCGATATTATTATTTTTCAATAATAAACTCATTGTCAGATATATTCACATATTTACTTAATGTATCTCAAAATATAAATTATGATAATTGGCGTAAAGTATATTTTTTATATCTGTAAAAAATTCTATAATATTCAAAAAATTAAGCTTATTCCAAAATATAGTATCAGTTCCGAGCGAATGCTCGTAATGATGCAGTAGTAGTTGTGGCTCCATTTACAGACGCACTGCACCGAAATGATGTGTAGGTCTGTAATAAACCTGGATGTTTCTCTTGCGGTTGGAAATAACTCGTAGTCGTGAATTTCGCATTTGCGAGAGTACGAGTTATTTATATACAACAATATTAAGATTCTGTTTACGTGCTTGATACTTTATTATCAATGCTATGGTCCAATTCTAACTAATGTATAGATGACATTGAATTTAGGCATAGAATGAGGATGAGATAAAAATCAGATTTTGAAACAAATGTGATGCGAACGAATAACTTGGATTATAGGGAAAGTTTAATTTATACAAATATAAATTTGTATGAGAAAAAATTCCTAGAAAAAAATTTTTGCAAAAATTTTTTTTGAAACAAGTTAGATTTTAGAAAGGAAAGCACGTGTCGCGAAAACGTGCGTAAGATTTAAATGTAATGCAAAGATAAGATCAGGTTCTGATCTTATGAACCGTGGATGTTTCCAATAGTGGAAAATGCCGAGGATAAATTTTTTTTGTGAGTTGTCTATAATTGAACTCTTGCTCCTTGTTTATCGATGAGATATTTTTGTTAGGTGGTCAAAAAAAATTTGATATAATTGCACGACGTTAATTGGGAAGCTTGTTATATATTTTATATTAAAATTGCGTGATAAAAACGGGAAATAATTACGACAAAAGATAACGCGTGAATTTAATAAATTTAATTAGTTTTAGCTAAACGGGCTCTAATCATTTATACGCGTATACGAAATTTCTCCACAACGAGTCGAAGTAACTGTACATGCGTTCATCACACGTGTTATCGTTTCGAAGGGGATTCTTTGTTTGCAAACAAAATTCAAGATAAGTTCCGCAAACGATAACCTGCGTAATTCACTCGCGTTATATATTATTATATCATTTTTTTTATGTGAATTAGTATCTACATTAATCAAGCTTTGCATGTGATCTGATAGTTCTCTCAAAAAATTCTTTGCCCCAGTTATTTTACTTAATTTTAATAAACATTAATTTAATTTTGTCAACAAATTATTTGAACAATAGAAGAAAAGAAAATTTGTTCTCAATGAATTGAGCTTGAAAAATTAAAATTTTTGATTAAAAGTGAAAATTTCTTGCACCGAATCTCTTGAGAGATTCTTAAACATGCGTCCAATATGCTCCACGTTCATGATATATGAGACATTTTCTCGAATCCAGCTTAGCGACTTTCCGGATTACATTCACGCGTCGTATGTGTGCGTGCGTGGCTGCGTGCTTTTGTGCCCCCGCAGGAAAACTCGTGTGTTTTTCGGTCAATCGTCCCTTGTGCGTGCCCACGCAAAATTCTATCGAACTGATATATGAAGCATGGCATTCATGTATAATCTCTATTTGCTCACATGTGTTTCCACATATGTGCATGTCGAAGCACTCGCTTCCGGAGAAAGCCTGTCTGCTGATTATCGCAAAAAAATATGCGCCGTAAAGAAAAGAAAAAATCACGAAGATTAGATATTCGAATGTATAGTGGAAAAAAATTTTGATTGTAAATCTGAATATAATTTTGAATTGTCAGATCATATTAAAATCTTGATATTTTTTCTATAAGCGTTTATCATTAGATAAAAGTTGTTATTATTCTCATAAATAATAATTAATTAAATTTTATTTTAATAAAGATGTAAACTGAATTTTTCTATAAGCTTATATCATTTCAACGAAAATTCGTTGAAAAATCAGTATGTGTCTTATATTTCGTTAAATATCAATAGATATGTAAACGTATACTTTGTTTTTTATATAATATAGAGAGAATGGCAATAGTATCAATAAATAATTATATTATGAATGAGGAAGGAAAATTTAAACGTGATATCCAATAAAAAATTTACGATACCTCTTATCAGTCTTTCGATTGTGTCTACTGATCTCTCACCTCGCTTAAAAGAAAAAGTAAATTTGGAGCCACGTGATTCTCGAATGGTTATTACATCAGATATTACGAAAAAATGTTAAGGCGCCATAGTTAATTAAGTATAACCAAGTGCAATTCTTTCGATAATCTCAAAGGATTATAAGGTGATGATGATTATATAATAACAAGTATCTTTCGTATCCAGAACTATTAACCCCTTCCCGTGCTTTAACGAGTCTGGCTCGTGATGAAAATTTTGGCCCAAAAATGAATATGAGGAGCCAGGCTCGTGAATAGATAGTCGGCCCAAACGTAAACATCACGAGCCAGACTCGTAAGTAGATAGTCGGCCCAAACGTAAACATCACGAGCCAAGCTCGTGAATAGATTGTAGGACCCAACAAAGACGTGCAAAGTTTGTTCTAAGCATGGAATACGAAGCGAAACGAAATGGGAGTGTGAGAAATGTAAAGTAGCTTTACATCTACCAGAGTGTTTCAGGAAGTATCATACCATGGAGGATTTTTAGAGTTGTTAGTATTTTCTTATTAGATATTGATTCAAGGTGAACATTTATAATAATTAAATTTTTTGTTTACAATATGCTATTTATTTTTAGGCGTGGTATTATTACATTCCTTTGAACAAACCCACAGTTGAAGATGCAAGGATTTCTATTGAACTGTTGTTAATTCATGCAATATAATTTTGTAACTGTTATTGATTATTATTAAATAATATATGTTTATAATGTCTGCAAAAGGGAAAAGGTATTAGATTTTATTTCCACAACAGCAGTATCGTGGAAAAGTGTCTATATCTGAGGTATTTACACTTCGGCTCGTATTGTGACCTTTCTCGACCATCAGCTTAAGAAGCGTTAACGCCTAACACTTGGGCCCAAGTTTCGTCGAGCTAAATGGCACGGGAAGGGGTTAAGAGATAATTTATTTGCTTCTAAATTTATATCTTCTATTATCGAAATGAGCAAATTAAAATAGTCTATCTTAAATCAGTATAGCATTCTTTCTTACATCAGAAAAGAGACTTGCATTTTAACTAACGTTATATTAGCAAATTAAATATGGAAATAAGTATTTGGCATTTCTTAATTTTTTCATACATATTCAGAAATAGATGTATCAGATAGAATTTTTTTTGTTATATATTTAGAAATTTTTTATTTTACTTGCTTTGACTTTGCATGTGCGCATAGTTTTGGCACGATTAAACTTTGTTCGGTAAGATTCCGCGATCGACGAGGGTATTAGAGCTAATTGTAAGAGAGAAAGAGAGAGAGAGAGAGAGAGATAGACAGAAAGAGAGAAAACCGAGGATAAATATCGGTTATCATTACTGCTTCGAACCAGAAAGGAGGCGATAAGGCCGAGAAGACTCGACCTCAGTGGCGCCTTCTAAAAAAGAAAAAAAAAAAAAAAATGCTCTGTACTGAATAAAATATAGGATATGAATCGTCTGATTCTAAAGGTAGCAACTATGATTCGTCATTTATATACATGAGCTCATTCACGTGCTCGTCGCGTGGATGTCTGGCGACATGTAGCAGTAATAAAAAAAACGTTCCTATAGATAACATCGTCAAATTTTTACGATTGTACAGTTCTCGATTGTATTTACAGCAGATATAATTTTATAGGCAACAAATGCGATTTTATAGAAAACTTTTTTCATTTTGAACCGAAAGGAAATATCGACAATAAAAAAAAAGAAATAAGTATGTTTTTAAAAAATTAAGATTTCAATTAAGTAGCATTAATCTTAGCGAGGAAAGTAAATTTATTTTTAGTAATTAAAATACATTTACGAATAATCACTTAATCGAGGAGATAAATTAAAACTGTTTTAGATACTTGGCTAATAATTGTATCGTCATTAATTACTTTAATTATTTTAAGTTTTGATAAGTAATGATCATAAAGCGTACCAATAAGAAATAAACCAATCAGAATTGGTCAAGTTCCCAAAAAATTTTCAAACTACATTTTGTATCACGTACTTGTAGTCTGATCGCGGGACCCGAATTGAAATGAAGGTATTCAAATTCCGTCGACCGGTCCTTCCGCTTTCGGCTGGATTCGATTTATGTTCATTTCTCTTGTGACATGCATGTGAAAAGGTAAAACCGGTTGAGGAATGTCTCTTTTCCTTTGCTCATTATCATTTTATGATAATCGGCTACCTTTTAAAATTTTTATGTTTTGCGAATAACTGTACACTCGCACAATGTAAATTTAAATTTGAACAAATTATCGTAGTAATCAAAGTTTATGAGTTACTAAGTATATCAATCGTTACTCATCGACTCATCGAAAAAAAAAGTAATGAATATGAGGAGCAAACATGACACATGTCATAACTTTAGATAAAAAATTGTGATAAATATTGATGTTCTTCATTTAGCATTAATGATATAATAATGAAATATACAGGGACTTTTTATGTTTTTAAAATATTTTATTAAGAGCAAAATGATCTTTTTTATCTATAAATATAATTTTTCTTATTAGAAAGATGACAATTGGATTTGTCCTCACTGATTTATGTTTTTAGAATTATTTGAAATTATTTATTATTGCAGGTATTCTTTTTTGCACGCAAATTTAAAAACTTTTGATTGAAAGATCTATGTTATTTCATAGATCTTAAAATTCAATTTATTACAAGAATTTGTTCGAAATACGTTGTTTTAAAAAAGCAAGTTTTTTAAAAAAAAATTACAGTAATATATACGCGCCTGACAAAATGGCAAAGAGCAGCAGTTCAAGGTTAGTCGGTATAATGTTTACATTCTCATGTACTCGTTTACATTCTTCTGGGCATTCTGATGCACGAGTAATATGATATCGTAGGTCAGGCATACACAAAGATTTCGATGTCATTTGTCTTTTTTTTCTGATAAAGCCAATTCTTTTATTATATTTTATATTCTTTTATTATTCTTAATATTTCACGTGCGGATCAACAATTATAATTAGAATGCGATATTAGATACAGTATCAATAAAGTGTTTATCCGAGCAAAAGGAATATAAATAATTAAGCAATTCTATCAATTAATTATCTTTCAAATTTAATCTTATTTATAAAATTAATTATCAGAAATTACTCAATCATTAAAGAAATATAATATGCATTATTTTACCATAAATTATTATTTTTAAATGAACATTTTCTATTTATATGATACTATTTTTGTATAAATTGCAATAAATTTCTCTACCTAAACATTATGCATATAGCTGAAATTTTGAGATATGCTGAAAGCTACTCTTTACTTGATTTTATGCAAAATATCTTTTCTTCATTTATTTTCTACAAACACTTTGAGGAGATCAAAATTGTTTGTTAGAATTTTTCGTAGAATCTATAATACATTCGGGGAAACGACAACTGTTTCCATTCACGATCGTTATTCTGTCTTTATTTTTGCCGACTGATTCATGCGACAGAATAGGAGCAACGTGCTATTTGCGGAATGTCGTATTCATGAGAAAGAAAATCGCGCGGTCGTCCGCACTCACGTGTGCGATTTCACCCTCCTTACGCTGTCAGTTTTCAGACACCAACGACGTCACTGTAAACGTCATTCGTCGCCTCGATCACTCGCAAGTTCATTTTTAACGTAATCGGACGCGTTCTCTTTTTTCTCTTTTTTCCTCAACGATAAAAAATATGTGTCTTGAGCCGCAAGGTGACTCCGATTAAATGCTGTATCAGGCAATATCGCACTGACAGACCGACAAACAAAAGTCACGCTATACCGGTAAAATTGTCGAAACCGATAGCAACATGTGTTTTCGTATGCGCGATTAAATTTGATTTGAATATTTGTCAGATTGTCGGCAAATCATAATACAATGAAATAAAACAATTTTATATACTACGATACATAATACATCATAATTTATTTGAAATTTTTTAAATGTATATATAGATAATAGTAATGGCAATGATTCTACTGTTTCTTTATATTTTTTTCACTTTTCACATATTTTTATTACTTGAATGAGTGTACAATTTTATCATAAATTCAAGATTTGAGAATCAAGTATGAAAATTTTTATGAGGAAAAGGTGAAACATTATTATTATTATTAAGTAATTGAATGTAGTTATACTATTGATGTGATTCTAGGTCAATTATCAATTACGATGGCTAACGTAATGGAAATGAGATGAATCAATTGGATATTAAGCTTGTTTAAATTGTTTAAAAAAATTTTTTTTTAATGTGCTTGGTATTTAACACCTCCACTCGCTTTTATTATCTATCATGTTAATCCCACACAGTTAGTCTTATCATCCTTTTGATATAGTAAAATTCTGACGACTGATAACGATTGAACATTTGATTTAACCAAACTTGGATGTCTGCATAAATGCTGTATTATTTCATAATATTTTCTCAGTTAAATAATCTGTCGTTGTGCACATTTGATAATGATAATTGACATCTTTACGACTTTTTTTCGATTTCTCTGGGTGACTTGAGATTACATGGTATATTAATTCATTTTTATATTATGATACGTAACATATAAAAGTGTATCAGCAATTGAATTTATAAATTTATTATATTTTACTTAGCAAGTATTTAAATTTATAAAAGATTGTATAATTTAAAAAAACAGATAGAAAATTGTGTAAGTTAAAGAGAATTATTAAAAGAAAAATTCGAAATAAAATTAATAAAACTTATAGATATTAGTCTAACATAAGTTGTTGCAATATTTCAAAATTTATTTATTAAATCTTTAGATTATAAATTTCTAGTTTCTTAAGTTTAATATTAGCAAGTTTATTTTTAATTATTAATTATCGATTATGAACAACAAATTTGAATTTTTTTTTTCACAAATCATCAAACGGACATTTATATTAACATTTATATTTGTTCGATATTTGCGAATTATAAAAATTCCATACACTCAGCATATAGGCTTTTACTTAAAATTAATATTTTATAGCGATTGCAAATCGCATACGTAATACTTTGATTTTTATGATTGTATATTGTAATTCATCTTAATATTAAACGCGCATTTGTTGTGTCTTGAATCTAATGGTCTAGTCAAATATTCAACACGTCTTTCACTCGTTCCGAGTGATGAGTGATGACGATCTATCCAACGAGATGAACATATAAATAATATCTTCCAAATTATATAGTCAGATTGATGATGAATCGGATGAGACAGATTTATGAGACAGATTTCATTCATCGCATATTGTCTCGAATAAAAAACTCGTTTAAAAGATATACACTCCACACGTGGCTCTATTTTCCTAATTGATATATATGAGAGATCATTGACATAAAAATCTGTATTCCTGTATTATTGTATTCCTCCACATTAAATGTTAAGATTATAATTAAAATATCAAAAGTCACTTTTTTTATGTGTGTAGGTATATTTTGTGTGTATGTGTATAAATAGAAAGAGCATGAAGCATATATAATTTATAATTTTGTCAATGCAAATGTTTTGTTTCGATAATTTCCTTGCTCACTTTGCATCTAATAAACACAGTTATAATATATATAATCGTATTTGTAAAATGTAAGCCGAAAAGTTTAATAGTCTGCATAAAATGTATTGTAAAAATAGAAGAATATCGTTAAATATTCTCTTCTTAGGAGAATACGATTAGAAATCTAGATTTTGTTACACTTCTCAATTTCTCATTATATTAAACTGTAATTGTTATTCTTCAAATCACATTTGTTTATTAATAGAGTTTGTTGTTTATGAATCAACGCAAGTATCATAAGACGCGGGGTTAAGGTTTCCTATTTCAAGCAATTCGCAATTAGGCTGAGGCTCGCTTTTCCGCTCTTTGATGATACGCGCGAGTTTACATCTACCTTAGAGCGTGGACAATTGGACTCGGTCCAAGGCCGTGATGTGTTTCGCGACACGAAGCGCAAGAGGATGATGGGTCTTTTCTAAATTTGACCGCGAGTATGTCCGAAATAGTTTGACGACTGCGCAAATTTTCCGCAGCAAATCACGAGACCGGATAATACTCGATCCTTGACGAAAGAAAAGGAGCCGCCGTGTATAATTGAGATTTTACGGCGCGCTGTATTTAAGCGCCAAGATGTATTCTCATGAAGCAATAGGAATAGTTTCGAATTTTTTTTGCAAAATATAATAAATATAAATTTGTAAAATTAAAGACATATCATAGTTTGCAATCTTTATACCTGTGTATATTGAGGAAATATTATAATTTATAAGAATACAAAATGTGTGAATCTCTAATTTAATAATTAAGTATAAAAATATCTCAGATCACATAAAATTATATTTCAAGGATAAAATCGAAGTACGAAGAAATGAGAAAAACAGAAATGTAAGTACATTAATGTCTAGTACATTAAAATAAAACGAAAGCGTAAAATGACTCAGAAAATGTTTAACGTAAATATTATCTAATATATCGTGATTAACTTGCAAAATTACTAATAAATAATTACATTAAATAAAGTGATAGTTTTATCTTTATATAGTATGCAAAAATAATGAATTATTTTTTCAAGATAAAAGAGGATGTCGCGTTGTTGTACATAAACTGTGTGTATAAACTATCATCATCATGAATTATATCATTGCTATAAGTTTTAGTACATAATCGTCAACATAATTATTTATCAATATATTTGTCGATGACAAATTACAAAAATTACATTGAAACGGAGATAAATAGATATTAATTGTAAATAAAACACTTAAAATTATGAAAGTTATAAAATTAAAAAAATTATAAATTTTACAAAGATATAATATCGTCAGTTTATATATCGTCACATTATATATACATTAATCCAGACGAAGAAAAATGCATCGTCACAAATGCATTTTTGATCGCCTATCAAACTTGTACATATCTGACACTCGCTGCAATCATGTCGCGTGTTCCTCCACATGACCCGACCCCGCTCGTATAAACAGAAAAGGCCAGACGATAAATTCCTACTGGTGACATATCTATCCCATTCTGCTGTTGCTTCTATAAAGAGCAGAAAGAGTTGCGTCATTGGTGCCATCAATTTTTGTTTTAATGCAAATTTCCAAATTATTTGATTAATGATAGAATAATCTCTGAATTTATTCAGGAAAGAAAAGAATATTTAAAAGCTCTTTTTTAATATTTAATTTGTCTCCTTATTTTTTTGTATTTGTAAATAAACAAATGTGAATTATACAAATTTATTATATTATAAATGTTCATGAAGAAATATTCCAAATGCAGTAATGAATATTTTTAACCAAATTTCATATCATTATTAAAAATGTTTATAATATAACGTTTACTTAATTATTTACGAAATTAATGCATGATAATTCAATCTGATCATAAGTTTGATAAAAAATTTTTTCTTTTCATCTTTCTGTGCGAGGAAGAAAAGAAAATCACTTCGAACACGTGACGATGCATCTCGATAAAGTGCAACGCGCCGTAAATAGAGATGTAACGAGGCATGTCGAATCGTGAATTAGGACCGTGAGTTAAAGTCTATTCATTCCGCGGTCTCTTCGGCAACGATAAAAATATCACAGCCCAATATATCACGCTCGAACACGCAACGATGAGCCTAAGAAAGAAAATGCAACATGCTTGCCGCGTGTCATCAAATCGATGAATAAACGTGCAACGAAGCATGTTGAAGATTTATTGCTTGCAAACGCGATAATGAAGGCATTGAAAAGATGAGATTGTTGATGAATCTGGATCGATTATTGTTCGATGAAATTGCATGAAATTGCATCTCTTTAAAACGATGTTATGATAATTTTAACTAATATGAGATAAAATTTTAACTTAATTTCTTCTTCGCGGTAACGTGTGCACCAATTTATTAATATTTTGTTATGCGAAAATAATTATAATTTTGTGGGTGTGTGATTACTGATTATAAAAATATTATATTAAATATAGATATTATTGTTTCTTAATATTGCTGTTTTACACATAAATAAAAATGACTATTATATTTATATAATTATTATTTATTATATATATATAAGTCATTGTTATATACATGGATAGTTCTCGATTAATAACGAAAAGGATGAGTCACTCTCTTATCGTATTGTATTATTCAACGATTCAACGATATATTATTGATGCATCGTGCATATTGCAACGACTTCGGAAAATTACAAGAAAATAATAATATATCACTTGTAATAAGAAATGATAAGATTTTTTGTGTAATTTGTTAAACAATCTGTCCTTGCTACATTATTAACAGATGAAGCAAAATGCGAATAACAATGTGTGATGTAATCTTGATTCTTATTTATATACATATATACTTATATGACAAACGATTTTGTAAACTATATATAGCATTTATATTTTTTATAATAATAAGTTTTCTCTGTATAATTCTCTCATATCGCGCACTCCTTGTAAAAGTTATTATCGCAATTATTAATATTTTAATCCTCTCTAGTCCCTCTCTAGTTTAGTTTTTTATTCCTGTAAATATTTATCTTAGATAATCCTTATTCTTTAGATATATTTAATCTAGTTGCTTCAGCCGCAACTTAATTGCGGCCCAGTTTTCCCGACCTGTAACAAGATTTCTTTTACTTACATTGCTTAATGTTTATTACATTAATTATATCAGTTTCTCGTTACAAATTGTTATTAAACCGTAATAAAAATAATTACATTTCACGAGTAAATGATCTGTGCTTAATCTAATGAGCAGACAAAAAAATGACCATTAAATTCATATGCCGATAATCAATTTAAGTCTCACTTAATCTCTTCAGCTACATGATAAATCAATATCCTAGACTAGCTTTGTAGCTTCTTACTCGATTGATTTTATATCAGGTAATCTGATGGTGCTGCTTCCTTCGTGCTTTTCTGAGAGAAATGAGTTTCTCTCAAGATGTTCAGTAATGCGCATTTAGTTCCGCTTTTGCAAGCGATATTCGCAAATTGATAATGTACATATCTATTATCTGTTCATTAACGATGAGCATCAGTTACATTGTATTCCAGGTCTACAACACGGGAAAATTAAACTTTTCGACATTATATTCCGGTTTCTACTCCAAAACCAAAACAGAACCGTGCAACTTTTAAGATATTTTCTATTGTAATCGATATATGCGTTCTCTTGGCGCGAAGCTACGCACGCGAGCGCAATTTAGGTGACTTTGCGCTGAAACCTGAACTGTCCGCGCTATTCATGGTCCGCCGATTCTCAAACGGCGCGGACACTCTGTCGTTCGGTTCCGGTCTGGTACATACAAACTGTGGTGCATATACGTGTCCCGCCTCGAGCCCGGTTCGCCCGCGGAACCGGTCTTCAGAAAAGGAAGAGCGCGAGGATCGCCGGTTCGCCGGCGCGCTCGAAACTCGTAATTCTACTCCGAGTAACATGATTGCACGTGTATTCTATACGGCGAGTACACGCGGCCGTCGTGTCGTACGCAAAAAAGCATATAAACGACGAAATTGTGCGTAGAAGGTTGGTCGCGGGTATTGCGAGCTATAATATTCTAGCTCTAGCATAATTAATTATTTTTTACCTTGATTAGATTTAAACGTATGCAGAATTATAAGTCGCAAAAAGTTGCGCAGATTGCATTTTAAATGGATCATATTTATCCTTTTAATTATATTACAAAGGAAGAAGCTTATAGTTTTTTTTTTTATTTAGCTACGTAATAATATTTAGTAATAACATGAACTTCTTCTTGTAATATAATTGGAAGGATAAATGTGATTTAAGAAATTATAAAAGATATATGTTTAAAATTTTAATTGTAGAATAATTTTTTTCTCACATTATGTTTTCTATCATTTACTGTCTTTAATGATCGATGGGTTTGTAGTATAAAATAAAATAATAATTGCAATAATTGCAATAATTGTGACAAATGGTGGTCTTAATTATATATATATATATATATATATATATATATCACATCTTATCATGTCTCATTTTATTTAAAGCTCGCATTAATAAGATATATAATAAATCTTATTTATATATTGCTCAATAACGATAGGTTTCAATTACTTATTTCTGGCTTAATTTATAAACAGGCTATCATATCGTATCTTGAAAGAAAAATGTACATGTGCGACATGAGATAAATTATTTTACAAGATATTTTAATGTATATTTGTAAATGAGAATAACGGTATCACATTTGATGCAATATGTAAAGATTAATTCAGCAAAATGTGTTAATACACAAATTATACGTATTATGATTTGAACTGTTAACATATAAAAGTATTTGGCGACTGTGTCTCTATTATCGAAAAGAAAAATGCGATTAGCAAATCGATGAATGTATAAATATCTGTCTCATCGACAACTAATTGGCACATTCAATCGACATAACAATCAGATATATAGATCCATGTGACCTAAGAGTAATCCAATGATTGACGAAATCTCTGGCAGTAATCGAGAAGTAACAATCATCCTAACAGTTTTGTTTCTAACGTTACATCGTAGCAGGACGCAGGTTTTGCTCACGACGATGTGGAGATATTAATATTAACGGCATCTTGGCGCCAATAAATTTCAAACGCCAGAGTTACTTTAAGAACAGCATAATTCCAGTTTCGCTCGATTTCTCACAAGTAATATTTAGACTACTTTTGTCATTTTTTAATTCTAGCCGTGATAGAATAATTAGAAAGTGTGCGAAAGAGAATATATCGTCGACTATCATTCCATCATAAGATGTTTCGAAAAATATAGAAGAAATTATGTAAAATAATACAGAAAGCATAAAATTATAAAGTCTAATTCTTTATACAATATTTTTATAATTCATGTATGTGTATAATTCTTTATAATAATAAAATTTTAAAACATCTAATTTTAAAATATATGAGAGAAATCTTCCTCAGCCTTTTTAAATTTCTATGACTTTTATGCGACGCGTGAAAAATTCGTAAGATCAATCACTGCTTTTAACAGCGTTTCTTTTTTTGATTTCAGATCTAAATGTGTTCCATAGCAATGCCGGCCGAACTGATTCTGGGGCACAGTCCTCCGGTGTACAGTTCTTTACTGTACAGTCCCCTAGTAGTCACAGCGCCCACGATCACTAACAGAAAGGTGCCTCCCAGAATCAGACCATGCCTCTCTTCAGGATCTTTGCCCCTGGATACATTGCGAAACGATGGCAATGGCAAACAGAAGAAACGGGTGGTATTTGCCGATGATCGCGGTCGTCCCCTCACACAGGTAATTACACTAGAATTTATTTAAATTAGTTATACGGCGGAATCGATCTTCTTATGCAACAGATTCGATTTTATCATTCGCATATGTATTTCGCAGCACCTGGTGACTCGTTTCCTCAATAAGAAGAAGCAAAGAAAAGACAATGCATAAACTTTTTTAATGAATAAACCTGTGTGTGCGTATGTTCATCTTGTATCATGAATCACTGTTGTACTTTTCGTGAAGTAGTACAATAATATCTTGTCTTAAGCATCACATAAATCACGCATTTGACATGTACGCTGGTATCCACTTTTTGTTTATTTAAACTGTGTTGCATGTATATTAATAAAAAATGTAAATTGGATTTATGTCAAAAGTAAGTGCCAAGAATCACTTTATTTAATCCGCCTTACTATGCCAAGATATTTAATAGTATTATCTTGTTGTTATTGTCAAAATTAAATTTTGTGCTTGAATTTATTATTTTAAATTTAATTCACTCTACAATAAATCTCTCACTCTAATACAATGCAGCAACTTTAAATCTTTAATTGATATAAAAAGTGTTTCTTAAATGGAATGTTCTTCAACGATCTAAGTTTCAAATTTATATATTACTTGCAAAATAAATTTAAAAAATAATTGAGAACATTCTCATGCAAACATGGCTATAAAAATAAATTATATTTCATAAAAATTTGTTACTTCTTTACCGAATTTGATATTAAATATTTTTTTATATTCGTTGCTCTTATAATATTTTAATTCCAAATTTATTGTTTATTATTTAATCTAAATAACGATTCATATATTTATCTGGAGAACGTATATATAAATTTTTAGTAATTTTTCTATAATGCACTTAAAAGGTTTAAGTATTAAATTTGAAACTAGTAGATAAGAAATTTCTGTGTTCCGATTAGCTACGTTAAAAGAAATTTCTACCTGCGTTCTAATAGTCTAACGTCTTCAAGTTTATCTAAAAGTCCCTAACTTAATAGCTTTAGGCTATCCTTTCTTTCCCTTTTACTGCCAGCTCTTTTTGTTAGTTTTCGTTTGACTTTAAGAAGTGCAAGTTGATATTTCGAAAGCACGCCAGATACGTGTGTATCTTTTTCAAAAGTGAAATCTTTTTTTTTTGCAAACATTTTATTATTAATTTACATTGATATATTTTTGATATATTTTATCAATATGATATCAGAGCAGTTGATAAAAAACATATCATGCAGCAAGTTGAACAGGCTTCGTAAATTTAAGGTACGCTAGAACTTGCAATATTATATTAGAACATGTCTCTAAATTTGTTTAAAAATTTATCTTACATTATATTTTTACGCGAAAATTCTTGTTAATTAATATACATTAATTATGGATTTGCGAAAGGATATAGCAAATATATTATATTTAATATATTATTACAGTATTATAGAAATCACTGTGTTAGTTTCTCTATATAGCTTTTCCACGTGATATTATTTCACTCCTGATTGATATAACACATATAATTTGTTATTGTTATTATTATAATTTATAAACTTGTTTTATTGCTTGCAAGTAATTTTTTCATAATTTGTTCGTATTTATATGAAAAAGAATGTTTTCAATTAATAAGTTTAAGTTATAATTTTGAGAATAAATAGAAAGAGAGAGAGAGAGAGAGAGAGAGGAAAAAATAAATTCGAGTCTGTCATTTGGAATTTTTATGAGTCATATCTAACGGAAACAGTTGCGTCCAACAATTTGTACCCTATTTTTTTCTATCTTTCAATATTTCGTCCAATCTTTCATGCAGATTCGCGTAATGTCAGAACCGAGCCACGTGCCTCCACTGTGGAGTACGGCCTACGTGGCTGGCCTGACCGGTGGTTTGCTCGGTTCGTCCAAGGATCAGAATCAGGATGCGACGCAGAACACCACGCCGCTGTGGCAAGTGACCTTCCCGCAACCGGCGAGTGACTATCTCGCCTTTCGACATAAGCTCGATCAGGATAACGTTAGCCTGGAGAATGTGATTGTGCGCGAATCCGAGCAATGCCTGATAGGTACGGTAAAGGTCCGGAATCTGGCCTACGACAAGGAGGTCGTGGTGAGAGTCAGCAACGACTCCTGGTCCACTCACGAGGATGTGCACTGTACATACGTGGAGCAACGAGGATCACCGGTTTCCCTCATACTCTACGACACTTTCCGATTCCGGCTCACTCTACCAGTGGCGTCGGACGTTATCGAATTCTGCGTGCGATATCGCACCGACGGCAAAGAATTCTGGGATAATAACGAGAGCAAAAACTACGTGATTCGTAAGAAGCAAGAGGTAGGTTTCTTACCCTCTTAACATACTATTTGTTCTTTTGAAAAATATAATTTACGAAAGGTTCTCTTGAATTTGTTTCTTAATCATTGTAAAGATACTTTTTAATATATGTAATTTAATTTAAATATCTATATATTATTTTTAATTTAATTTAAATATCTATTATTTAAATATCTATTAAATATTTCTCTCAAATACACAGAGAGAAAATATTCTAATATTTGCCAAATATATATTGACAATATCCGTGATATCATTTCTATTTTGAATTCCAGTAATGATGTACGACTTTCCTTAGTATGACTGACAGATTGGACTGACATACTTTATAAAAATTATTACGTGATTTTACTTATGAACATATATACCAAAAGATCTTCGGTACCTTCAAATATTTACCAAGTAGCGGCGATCCAGTCACGGTTTATTGCTTTTCAAAGCTATTGATGACTTGAATGAATAAAAAAACAAAACAAAAAATTTTATTGTTATTTAAAAAAAAAAAAGTCGAGATTAAATACATGCGGTAAAAAACATTTTTTTCTTTATTATGTAAGTCGAAATGAAATGAATTTCAAAAGAACCCCAAGAGATATTTTTCAATGTAAGCACATGTCAAAGGATTGAGACACGTCATACGCTTCAGCCCCGGGTACCTGCCAAATGGTGCGACAATATCCAGACGCCGACATGCGATGGAATCTCCGGTAACAACGGCAGCACGGTGCCGCGCAGCACGGAGATCACCAGGCTCAACATGCGCACTTGGAGTGAATTCGCGTCCTGGCAGCATCTGGCTAATGACGCGCCCTATTGGTGAATTCACTGACGAGGAGGCTATGCCCCTTCATCTCGATACGGATCAAGCTGTACGAACTACTCCAGTCTCTTTCACTGCAATTTTGCCAAGACGAGAGATCACACAAATGGGACCATAAGCCGTAGGCATCTCATAGAACACGAGTCATTTTAGAGGGAATGGAGAACGATGAGAGAGAGAAGAAGCTGTACGATCCGAATTGAGAACGAGGGAAACAAGAACGCGCGTGCAGGAAAAAACAATCGGGGGGGATGATAATGAACAGCAGAGCGGACGCAACGAGCTCCTCGGATAACGCAATCTGTACGGTAAGCCCCGACCTTTACCTTTATCTCTTCTTGGCATAAAAATATCTTGTTAAGTTTAATAAAGTTTATTTTCATGACGGATGAAAAAAGCGGCTTACACGATAAATTGTTACGTAAATTGATTTGCATATTTTAAGTAATTATTGTGTGAAAATGACTTTATAATTAAATGATTTTATAATTAAATGATTAAATGATTAAATGATTATATAATTAAATAATTTTAAATTATTAAAATGATTTTTTAATTAGATACACATTAGATAAAAATTTTATTTTCACCGAAGAAAAATGTCTGATAGTATTTTTGCTTCATTTTATTGAAATTTGATTAACTTGCAACAATTTTATGTATCTCACTTTAAATAGATGGACATTAATATAAAAATGAAAAATTTTGTTTTTGTTTATGTCTTATAATTGTACTGAAATTATTGTTTATAATCGAGTGAACGTATCGAATTTTTTAGCACGTTCCATAAATTTGATCAACGCTTCTCACACATTGCGATATTCTTCCTCTTAAACCGAAATCCTGTTCAAATATGCGCTCATTTCTTCGCTTCTTGTGTGTGCTTGAAACGCATATTATTATGAACTAGTCCTTGCATGCAACGTGAAATAAAAAGAATAAGCGACAGCCAGAGACTCATTCGGTTCTGCTGGTTGATAAATGCCAAGATTGTAGAATCTGCAGTCTCAACAGATTATACTCGAATTTTCAATGCAACAGACATCTCAACAACATCAGCAACATTTATATACTCTTTTTTTAAAGGATTATAATATATATTTAAATTTAATGAAGCACTGTCTGCGAAAACATTACAAGAGTCAACAAATCTAAGAAATATCGAAAATAATTTCCACGAAAGATCGTGATAAATAAGGTAATTAGAAAAAAAGTCTTGAACAATCAATCATAATAAAAATGACGATTTGCAGTAAAACATTAGCTAATATAACTTGGCAAATAAATAAATAAATTTTTATTTAATTCATTAATAAGGCATTTTTTTTTTTTTTTTTGTAGAAAGCTTTTTCTCTTTAATACTTGGGTAGAAATTTAAAATCAATCTTTGCTATGCTGTTTATTTTTTTTAATTTAAGAGAAAAAAATTTATATAATTCCTACTCAACGATGTAAAGCAACAATGTAAATTTTCCATTTTCTAGCTTTACCATGCCTTCGCTTCTAAGAGATACACTTGTCATCTGTTTATGCTTTCTCTTTGCATGCAGACGGAATAGTACGCTCGCGGGAGCTATTATTAACCGACAAGTGCAACGTGCTTTCTCGAGGATAGCTGCAAAAACTCAAACATTCTCTATTTTGCTAATTACCCATTTCGGCGATTCGCAATCGCAATCGCGAGGTCTGGAACGTACGCAGATATTACGTTTGCGAATTTTACGTGTGTCTTTTTTAGCCGCACGAGGCCGCAGATATGCTTACCGCGACTTGAAACTTTCTCTCTATAAATAACAGCCGACCGCCGACGTCGTCGTGTGCGAAACGCGATAACAGACGCGACGCGACCGACGAGAAGTCGCGCGACTCTAATTAAATTGTCTTAACTAAAGGTTGTTACCACGCAATGTGACGTACCGATCTTATATTGCGCGCTGTCGCAATGAATATCTTGTCTTCCCTCTCTTTCTCTCTCTCTCTCTCTCTCTCTCTCTCTCTCTCTTGTTCTGCTTTCTCGTTTTTTTTTCTCTTTCTTTTATTATATTACCAATTTATCTTATAACACGATATAAATAATGTAACAAATAATGGAAGGATTGTATCGCAAATATAAAGAAATTTCTTGGAAGGAGACTTTCTTTTCTAGTTGAAACCGATTAAGTTATTTGTGCGATTTGATGTCTGGGGTTGCGAATAGATAATAAAAATTTTTCAATTTGAATTTCAAATTCTTTTTTTTTAGTTATTGAGATATTTAATACTGAAAATTGAAGTTCTACGAGAGGGAAGCATTTTTTCCTTTATTTGAACAAATTTAAATAGGTATATTATTCGAAAGAGAATCAAGTTGTATGGATGAATGTAATAAGTAAGCGAAATATTTATTAATCTCCCTTTCGATAAATGTTATATAAATAACACTGAAATCACGAGTGAATGAAGGGGGAGTTCGTCCCCATGCGGTATCATCAGGGCGATAACTTTACTCGTTTTTCTGGATATAATGTATATTTCTCACGCATACACATTCATTCATCTTGTCGGGGCAGGTTTCTTCTCTTCCCTCATGTATCCGATAGTGTTAACTTTGTTACATTTTCCGTTTAAATGCCACAAGTCGTGAACCATATTTCACGTTTTTATTCAAAGCCGAGGTACGTGATTACTCATACGTCACGGAGATTTCGCATCAACATTCGAAGCTTGGCGGCTATATCTAGCGGTAAAGTGTTGGGGAATATTTTCAGGGCCACAGGAATGTAAAGCGGTCCTTGACACACTGCCAAGCACATATCGTATGCGCTATTATAAATATAACGAACGAAACGGTTCTTTACAAGCGTAAGATATCTCCGGTACTGATCTGTCTGGCCTGAAAAATACAGAACGACCAGATCCAAGACAGATTTCGTGTTTAGTTTGACTCCTTCCATAGCTTCGTTCATTCGAGAGTTTGCGAAACTCGACCCTGGTGCTAATGCGTTAACCTACTTTGTACGATGCCGCTAAAATCAATCTATATTTACCAGCGCAACGCTCTTTCCTGTGATGTCATTTGGCAACAAATGGAACAGGTGGCTTTAATGCCCGCGTTTTTAGGCATCGCGACGGGAGGGCTTGTTACACTACATGTGTAACAAGCCGCGACGAATCACAATGTGCATTGTGGTTGCAATTGTAGAAAATTGCTCGCGCAATTTGTTGATTTGTGAACTTGCAACATTTCGCAGCTCAGACATTTTCGATTTGATGAATAATTCATACTTTGTATTCTCGTATAAACATATCAAAATTTTTCGGCAACGCATACGTGATCGTTTTCATTAACATTTATTCTATTAACGCGCGATATATGTATACTTTTTTTTCTAACAGAAATCTAATATTATTAAAAGCATTTTTGTGAACTTTTCATAAATAATAAATACATGAAATAAAAAATCTATAGACATATAAATTTAATATCGGAAATATTTCTGATTGTTTCTAATTATTACTTTATTATTTAATATCGGAAAAATTATGATTTTTTAAAATAATTTTTATCATAAATTATCATTGCTTTACATTTTAAGAAAAAAGTTCATCATCTCTGGATTGAACAAATTTGAAACAAAGTTGCTTTACATATGAAATATGAATGTAGTTAATGGATTAAGCGAATGCGTTATCAAACTAAAGAGTTATAAGGTGTTTTAAAATTAAAATGCCTTGTTCACCTCCATAAAATGGTTCACCTTGAGGATATCGTTTATCACGTACATATATCTATGTTGGTAATAAATACAGGATGCATCAAAATCTATATCTTCTTCTTAATCTTTAAACGGGGACAAAAATTCTTCCGGAAAATTCGGTAAAACGGAAAATTTTGGAGCATTAATTAATTATATAATAATAATTTTTTTTTGTTTTTTTTTAATTATATGTATATAAATTATTCTTGATTTTTATTAAGATATTATTGCAAATGATTTTTCCTACATGTAATACAAAGTATCTATATTTGCAGAGATTATATAGTAATACCAGAATATCCAGCGTTATTTATTAACAATTGATATCAAATGAATGACCTTTTAACTTTAAGATGCTCAATCCAATTATCACCTTGTTTGAAAATGTTATACATGATATGCAATTTGGAAGGAAATAATTAAATCTCATTTTGCTCTCAAGTAATTCTCAGTATCATTAGAGAGTTGCATACGCACGATAAGAGACTGCAGGAGTTACTTTAATCCTCAAAGTGCATCAGAGAATTGAACCCTCGAGTATCTTTATCTATGCGTCTCTCGACATTGAAACAGTTCAGCAGCGGCTGGTATCTTCGCGCGGAGAAAATGTGCGCGACTTCTGAGATATCCTGTAGACATTATGTTTGAGACGCGGTTAGCGAGAAGTGGTGGTGCAGGATCATATATACCGCGGTCACGCCGTGTGGTACCACGCCTTGGTGAACACAGTGAAAGAGAGAGAGAGAGAGAGAGAGAGAGAGAGAGAGAGAATGAAAAAGAAAATACAAAAATTTTAAGATGTCTAGACGCGTGGGACGGACTGGAGTAATCGCAACTCTCGTTGCCTGCTTACTTGCTTGCTTACTTGCTCGCTTACGTGGTATTTGCACGCGTTTGTGCATACGTACGTGCATAAAACGTGCATACCGAATCACGGAAAAGAGGAATTAGGCGCTTTAATTACCGAACATTGTTAACCATCGCTAGAAATTGCAATCGATCTGGAGCGCTTTTAATAAATTGGACCAGTTCTCTCTGCGTTAATCAATTAAATTTTTTAATCTCATTATGTTATTTTATTATGTAATGATATTTAAATATATCATAAATTTTTTATACAGAGAAATATAGTTTCTAATATCGAAAAAAGGAAAAATTAAATTAAATTAAATTAAATTAAATAAATATATATCGTACATCTCCATAACATAATTTACTTTGATGATATTATTCATTATGTACATATATTTGTTTATGGGGATGAATACAAGGTTGCGTCAAAAATCTACATTCTTTTTCATTTTAAATCATATTAATTATTCATCAAATTTCTTGCAATTTAATGTATCAATACACTATGCATTTCAATTTGTATAAAAATTCATTGAGCTTTTATTTATTAAATTTTTTAGAACTATATATATATATATATATATATATATATCTTTTCTTTTTTTTCTTTTATATACATATATAATTTTTTTATCGTAATTACTTATTTAATAAAAACTATATACTTTCGATCTTGTTATATAAATGGAACTATATGAAAGGAATAAAATTATTTATTTCGCGTTCTTGTCTTTCTAGATCCCAACATCCACATCATCATACAACCGGATTACCAAGGTCATCCTGCGTCCGTCTCCAACGCGCCAGTTCATCGGCACGAACATCATCGTCGCACGTTATCTTCTCGAACGTCCTCTTCTTCCTCCTCTACTTCCTCATTCCTGAGATTTTCGACCCGCCTACGGACTCAAGATAGTCGATCACGGTTGAGCTTCTACCAGAGATCGAGTCGATCGAAATCTTGCTGGTCTCGTCATGTGTGTGTCGGCCAATATTATATAGTCTTGTAAGTTATCTCCATTACTTCCCTTATAAATAACTTCCTCTTTCTCTCTATCTCTCTTCCACCTCTTCGTTTCTAGCGCCCTTAACACGATCCTTTCGGCGAAACACAAATTCTCGACCAACTGTATCTATTATTTTACGAGTATAACGGGATAGTCTCGTGAAGTCTCAATAAACATAAAACAGACAAACGCGATATGCTTTGTCGGGTGAATTATATAGACGTTTGTTTCGTAGCACCAACGTGTGTAACTCATCGCCCAGACACATAAACGCCTAAAAATGATCTACGATTATTTTTATTAGAAGCGTTTTTTAGCTTGTCTGGGTTATTATCATGTACTTGAGTGATGCTACTTCAATCTATCATCTTTCATTAAATGTTAGAAAAAAGAATCATATTATTATTAATTACAAGAAATTCTTGCGATTGCGAAAAAACGTAGTTTGTGTTTGCAGTCGTTATCAGCGGAAAGCGAGGAAACGATAATCATCAACAGCATTTTTTATTCTACTCCTATTTTATTATCTAACTGGTGCTATCTGCTGTTTCTCTTGCAATATTTTCTTTCTTTTGCGTGTACTATTTCGCGAATAGAAGGTAAATTAGAGCTTTGCACGATGAAGAAAGTTTCAGTAATCATTATTAGATTATCGCTATTAAAATATTCGAATCGAGAAGATGATTGAAATACGATATACCTTGTAAGATATTAAATACTAACGCGCAATTATTTACTCCATTCGGGGCTTTTATTTCTCACGGATTATTTTAAGGAAGATTTATATTTTATATCCATGAATATTATATGATGAACGTATTGAATTATACAAACGTAGATATACGCGCGTATATGTATATGCAGACACGTACTACATACAGTCGTGTTATTCGCTCAATACCCGCTCGAATCGATGCGTATTTAAGCAAACAAGGCTCAAGATTAAGAAGATAAATTACAATAAATGCGAACGCAGCAGCCTGTCAACAAACAGTTCGATTATGTTATATGCATACTAACAGACACTGAATCGCTATATAAAAGCGGTCATTAATTTGTGATTTACAGAAATTGTAATTCTCGATAAAAAGAATAGGGCCTACATATGAGCCGAATCTTCAGATGCCAAATATTTTTTTCCTGATGTATATCTGAAGAATCGGTTCAATTTTTCTCGAATATTTAATTAATGCGATCAGCGTTTTTAGTGTCGGAATAATAATAACAGAATGGAGCATGAGTACTTGCGAATGCGCAAATCTTTCAGCAACTGGCACTGAATTAAAACTGCGTAGCGGAAGGAATGTCGAGACGATCGTGAGAGATGATCGTGAAAGCTCTAGCTAGTCATTTGGCCAGGCGCCATTGTCTTCAACAACAGGTTTTCATAGCAATATCGAATCTGCTTTCTCTGCCCGTAGAGATTCTTCGAAGTGGATAACGAGAGTTTCACTCGCGCGTTACTCCTTTTCAGCGAGATAGTTTTTAACCTCGACTTTTGTTATATTTTTCGATTTTTCTTGTATTTTAGCTTTCATTAGATTTATAATGTTCTTCTTAGGATTTTCTTAGCTCATCAAAGTATCATGTAATTCAGAGCGAATATGAATGAAAGTGTGGATGATGGAGATGTCTAATGTTTTTATGTAATCTAAATTATTCTCTTGGATATTTAATTGTTTGTTCGTTATATTAATTTGGTAGTGCGATATTATAATATATATTACGTGTATGTATACAATGATATTAATTTACACTACTGTGATAATCAATTGCGTATTAAAAGAGATTAGTTTAGAACAAGAGAAAAGAATACATCTCCTTCATCTACTTTACATCTATATAGATTTTTAAATATTTTCTTTCAATACTATTAAGTTTTTCAGCATATTATTGTTGTTTTTTATATATACAAATGACGTAGGAATCGATATTATTTTTTCCTGTTCTAGTTTCTTCTCTTGTCTACTGTTTCTACTTCTCTTTCCTTTTTTTTTTTCTTTCTATAACGATCTAGACTTAAAAGCAGCTTGCGATTATATGTGTATGAAATGATTGTTAGGATTGTTAGTCCAATTGCTGTCGCAAAGAAACTAGTTTGTGCATCCATTAATGCTGCTCCGGATCGAGGTTGTGTCCGTTCATCGAGTACCATATCGTTAATCGATACGAGCGCTCGCGTGTGTATACGTATGGGTACGAGTGTACATTTTCTTTCGAGAGCCGTAAGACTGATAACTTAAACTACATACATAATGTATATAATAAGCGTATCTAAGTGTAAGAATTTTAATAGCGTCTCGATGAAAGTTTTATCATTATCTTATCATTCGACGATTACCGAGATTTCTTCTACTAAGCAAGTCACATCTCCGTATATTTTTTTATCCTGTAAGTTCTTTCGTTCCCTTTTCGCGTGTTCTTAATTCCTAATTTGTAATATATCTCGTTCACATATACTCGACATATACATGTATATATATATAGCATCTGTTATGGCAACTTTTTCGCATCGTTTTTATATGACAAACGTGATTTGAATATTATGTTTACTTTTACAGCGTATATTAATGATTATTGCATACAATATTATTATCATCATTGTTGGTTGTTATATATTTAAGATATGTTTCCTGTATAAAATGTATAAGTTTTGAAAATGTTTATTATACTGTGGGTCGTACATATATACACATACGTTTGGGTACCGTATTGTACATATCAATGAAAATGATTATTATCTTTTTGCAATAAAAATAATATACAAAATATGATTATTTTTTTTATCTCGATATCATTCCTTCTTAATTTTATTTCTCTCGTCATCTATATAAATTATCTTTAAACAATTATTCTGTGAAGTTATACAAATTAAAATTAAAGATTGACATTCATTGATAATGCTCTTCTAATTTTTTATGGCCAAACAGTACTCTCGATCCAGTCGATGTAAATACTAACTTTGGTATATATCGCGGGAGAAAATTTAAAAGCGCAGAATTTTCCGAAGCTTGTCACACCTACGATACTGTACATACAGTAAGGTTTCGCGAGAACCCTTTGCAATGGACCACCGCTATCACCCTATATATAATGCGAAATTAAATCATATTTAGATCTTTTTAATCATAGTCTGATATATATATGTATAATCTGTAAATATATATATATATATATATATACCGACTTATATACAGAGTATTTCTAAATTAAAATCAAAGATTTCATTCAAAAACAAAAAAATGTTTTTCTGTGTATAAAAATTTATCTGATGATATTAATTTGAGAAATGCAAGTAATATCTCTGAAATTTTACACTAAGAAACAAAAGATTTAAAAATAATTCTAAATATTTAATTGTACGCACCTGACAGGTGTCTTTTCCGCCTTCCATTACGCCGGCACAAAGTAAACTTTGTATTAAACCATCAGGCATTCGCCGTGTGCCGAAGTCCTCGGCGTAACTCTTTTTACAATCGTCCTCGGAAACATAATTCAGCTGAACCTTCATTAATTCGTTGCTACCGATATTAGATTCTGCACAATATATATATATATATATATATATATATATATATATATATATATATATATATGTATATATAAAACAATGAGAAATATTATAATAAATTAATATAAAATAATTTACATTCTGAAATATTAAAATATATAAGAGGAAAAATTATTTGAAAACTGACCGTAAGAGGTTTTTCCAAATCCAGAAGCGATAGCGCTTTTACCTGGTACCTGCGGGTTTACTTCAAGACACGCGGGTCGCACTCGAGGATTCAATTCTAATGGTCGATCGAGTTTAAATAATGCTATATCGTGATACTTAACCGAAGGCTTGTAATCCGGATGCTTAATTCTCTCCGCGATGTTTCTCTCTTGCATACTGTCACCTGGAGTTGATAAATTAATCAAGCCGACACGTACTTTGGTCGCGGGACCTCTGGAACAGATAGATAATTAAAAATGACATATATATTTTTATATTTTAATTCCAAAATTAATAATATTAAAATGAATATAATAGAATAATCGTGAGACACAAAATTATTACTTGTCCGGGGATTCCAGACAGTGAGCCGCTGACAGGATAAAATTCTCAGAGATGATGCTTCCTCCACATTGCCATGATATCGCGTCAGTCTTGCCATAACCGATCACCGCCTGCAATTAAAGTGATATTTTGTCAATTAAATATTGAAATACGACGAAAATCTAGATGTATCATGTAGTAGTACATTTTTCAAAGCGTCTTAACTGGAACAGGTAAAAAAAACAAATGTATTCCTATATGCTAAGCAAAAAAAAAAAGAATTATTAAATAAAATATTTAGCATTTTACTTTATTATTAAAAATAATAAAGTTAAAGATTTAAATTTCATTTGTTAGTTACGAAAAAAATTGTAAGATGCAATTTTCATACAATATTAAAATATATTTTAATTTTTGTTTTTTTTTGTTATTTATATAAAAATATTCTATATAATACTGTTTGTATATAGTATGTGTATAACAATTATAAATTTTTTTAATATTATCTTTGATTTAATAATCAAAAATAATTTCTTTATCTATCCGTTTTATTGCTGTATTGACAATTAATGTATTTTTTTATCGTTTCAGGTGTCAATATTATCTTTTATCTAGTCTCACCATATGTGGAAATTCCGCGGATTTTGCCGGAACTCCGCCGATAATAAGAGGCGTCTCAATAATCGCGCAACGAGACACTTTATTCGAGCCAGCATTGATACGTAAAATCGGCGAATTCTCGGTTTCGTAAACTAAATCAGCATATTCCTTGCATTCTACGAAAATACAAGAATTATGTAAATAAGTCGCGGAAAACAGACGCAAATCACAATGACGACTGATGGAATTTATAGTGCAATTACAATGTCAAAAGCTATAATTATAAGAATACACGGAAATCATTTATTTATACGCGCAACTATATCTCAAGTGCATAGTTCATCGATTTACTATCGTGCGTCAGATTGCTTAATCGCGCGTCTACCGCGAAACACATATTTATTTATATATCGATCTAAACAAGTTATACATGTTTCTTTGTGTCATTGAAATCTCGCGTAACAAAGATAAGATTGATTTCTGTCTGAGAAAAATCAATTCTAAATTTGGCAAAGAATTTGTTATCAAAAGGAAGAGTCATATGAATCCAAGACACAGCGCGTTAAGATTGATGATTTCTGTGCGTACACTTAAAATAAAGTTTTCTTGACAATTATAAATATATCAACGACATGAGTTATCACTAACTTTCTTCGCTTTTCCGCGCCGTAGAATTTCTGAATAAAATGGCAACGAATAACGCGATTGCAAATTTTCCGAACATATTGCGAGACTAATATGCGATGTAGCAACACATGCTTTGAACAAAGGCCTTCATAGCAAATTCTCGCTTTTAAGTATGCTGGATAATGCGTAACGAAGTGCGCACGATGATAGTGTCGTTCGTTAACGATCAATAATTCATCAGCTGAGATGTCATTAACATGAAATTGTCGAAACTATAGCCAATGATGTATCCGCTGGATCGTTTCTAAGGAATACTTCTTATAATACTTGCATCTATTTCTCATACGCATATATCGCATTTTAATAATGGACGATTATATTTCGTAGAAAAATTACGTCACATTCTTATATCTCAATATCCAATGTTTAATATTCGCGTTATTTAATTAATTCAGAAACATGCAAATTATTACTACTTAAACATCTGCAATTATCTGCATTTCCACATTTTTCCATTGCTATTACATATCCTTTTAGAATGCGTAGAACATAAATTTTATAATACCCGCTAGTTTAATTTATTCGCAGAAATGCTTCTTTATGTGATTGGGACTCTTATTTTTTTACAAAGCAATCAATATTTGTCTAATTAAAAAATAATTATCTTTTATTATTATTACATTAGTAATAGCATTATCATATATTATCATATCATAATTTCTTCTGATTGGCAAATTAACACTCGGATCAACGCTACATCCCTGGATATGCGGACGTGGTCCGCTCGTAATGATACCGGTCTTATTAAACGGGTTTCTTGCAGCAATATCGATTGCAATGAATCGAATTGGATTTGTCTTACGGTATATTAAATTCATTTATTTATCGACATTATTTTTCTAACGTGTCGAAAAATATGTAGAAACCTTATAAATTTATCTTGATCTATTTAGAACTATTTTAAAATATGTGTAAGATAATCATAAAACTTGAATACCGACATTTAATGTGTTCTGTTATTAATGTATAATATGCAATTTAATTTTACTAAATATATTAGTAATTTAAATTAGATAAATATTACTAAATTTTATTAAATATATTAGTAATTTAAATTAGATAAATATTAAAAATGTTGATACCAATAAATTGTGGCATAGATATAATTTATCAGTGCCTACTTTAATGCAAACTTTCGGCTAGATCGGTTGACAATGTTTTGCATCATAAGCTGAATAACTCGAATTTATTTAAAATTCTTAAAGATGCAATAATTACGAAAAGATTGATAAATCTTCTTTACGGGTATATAGCTGCTTTGAAGTCAACTTCCTTATCAACCACAATCGGTATCTTTAATAATTACACTATAACAGTTTGCAAGTAATAGTACACGTAACATTGTGTTTAATCGTTAATGACGTACTTTAGAAGAGTGATTATCACGCATATTAAGAGAATTTATCTATTTATCTACGGAATTTCCATAATTATTACATAATTTGTGTACGATTTTATTGCTAAGATGTATAGTTTGAACAAATTTATTGCAAAATTTGCAAACAAACGTTTGTTAAGCAATAAACATTTATTAAAGAATCATATTTCTAGCCTGATAATGATGTGTAAACCATACAAGAGTTCGTGATATCTTGATGAAAAAAAGAGATTACTAATCATAATAAGATGTAGGAAACTCTAAAAAGTTTCAATTCATCACGAAAGATTATAAAATATGTATTCATTTTTGCAACATGAATGAATCAATTTATCTTCGATGCTTGAATGCAAATAAAATTATTTCGATATCCTTATACTTTGCATCAAGATTTCTTCATTGAGAAACTTAATAAGGCCGTTTTTATTGATGTACAAAAAAATGTGTATACATAATGATACCAATAAAAATGCGATTGCCATGCGATTACGACTTTACTAATATCGATCTATTTTATAATCATTGCTATCATCGGTAAGAAGTGGATTAAATTCTCCTATTTTCTCCATTTTTAATTTAGCGTTTTAACATTTTATCATTTTAGAGTATTAAGAAGATTATTTAAAATACAAAAATACATATAAGTGCTGAAATATGTGTATCTTAATATTCATTCTACATCAAGACGTCCGATTCAAAATCGAAATCAGTATAATTCCATCAAATTCAAATTTTGATGCTGTGGAGAACAATAGTTTATTTCCCAATTCATAACAATTCGCATAAGATATATTTTTCGGAAAGTGAAATCATCGGAGAATCACATCGATTTCGATTCTTGACCTTTGCAGACTATTTATGACGCATGAAGGCTAATTGCTCCATCATTTTGCGCACTTAAACGCATTTTGCCAAAAGCATGAAACAGGATTTGTTCTTCGAAGACGCGCGCGAAATCGCATCATCTCACTCACACTTGGCTTATCGCGAGGTGCATGACAAAAATGACCTCACCATCGTGAGACCATGGAACAACATGGTGGGGACCATGAGGAAACTGGAAGCCAACAGAGCGGACTGACGAGTTAGACGAGATATATCTGCCATCGCGGCGAGTACCCAAGACCAGCCGAGAAAAGCGCGTGATCAAGGTTGTAATCAAGAATGTCACAGAGCGCGTCTGCCGCTTTGTCATTATTATTGCTGGTGTTGGTGTCGATCCTGTTGCCGACACATGGAAAAGATGTTGGAGGTGAGTATTAATTCCTCTCATTAAAGACACAAATTCTTGTTTTGAACGAATGTATCAATCGCATTTTTTACGAGAGAATGGGAAGGTCGCCCGAAACGCTTTATTTTAGAAAAATTCCACTATTAGCAATGTAATTCTCTGATCGTACACAATGATTATATAATCTTACATTCACAACAGTAATTATAATCGTTGATATAATTACTTATTTATTTGATTATACTATAAATGTTTATTTTTTTTTATTTATCCAAATAAAAAGAAATAAAAAATTACTTGACTATAACGTCGCAAGCATCAATTGCTATTTTTATATTTATTTCTTGCAATATATCCTGTCATGCAAGTTAATCGATACAATTATATATAATTTAACAATAATCGTAAAGCTCGCATACAAATATTTCCATCATCGAAAAAGAAGTTTTAAACTCGTTATAAAGCAAACATATACACATCAGAGGTCTTGTCAACAGAATTGTAAGGTCAATTGATCTAGTGTCTTCAATTTAAACAGTTAATATTCCTTCAACCATTATTTCATCTACTTGAAAAAAAAAATAAGAGTTAAGAAACAGTAGCTAAAATTATATTTACAATAAATGTAAAATGTTTTTTCATTTAAATAATAATTTAAGAAACGTGCAAACTTGAATATATTACACATGTACCTTTGAATAAATATAATTTTATCAAAATTTGTAATACTTTATATATATGATGCGTGCATCTCTTATAATTTTCAGAAATATGCACAATCGGAAATTCGGGCAACCAGGGTATATGCAAGATTTTGCAAGACTGTCCAGTAATTTATCAGGAATTATTGGCCGGCAAAATGCCGGAAAATATTTGCGGCTTCTTAGGTTTTGATCCGGTAGTTTGTTGCCCGACAACAATGCGTACTACAAGACCACCGCCAATATCGGTACCACAGACTACCGAAGCAGTTCAAGTAGAGGTAGGACGACCTTTGAAGCTGGATGGCAGCAGAGGATCATTAGCGCGAATAAGTAAGTGGGAATTCCTTCCCAATTAATCTTTTAATTTAAGGATTGGAAGCGCTGTAATATAACTTTTTAACGTAGTATTTTTTGAATCTAGCATTACACATCTCGCGATAGTTGTATTTTTTTAATTTTCAATACTTTACACAATGCTAAAACACACAGCAACGTTTTTCTCGTAAATTTACATCAAAAATTTTAAGAATATCTTCCTCTTCTGATATTAAACATAATATTAAAATACATTATACTGACTAGATAATTGGTAAACAAATTGCATAATACATATTTTTATAATCTAAACACCAAAGACGAAATATTTTAATAGGATGTAAATGTCTAGAAGAGAGGTCGTGACTCGTCAAGCGGATGAAAGAAGCACCGCAGTTTTAAATATAGCTTCGGCAAACTCAACATCCATTCAGATATTGATATAATCTTCTCTTCAGAATGCGCGGAAGCCGCGGAAGCTGTCTATGGCTTGGAAATACCACCTATACCGATCCTTCATCGAAAGCCCGTCAATGTGTCGCGTTGTGCCCTGAAAACGCGCAAGCTGATCGTCGGCGGCGTGAAAGCCGAGCCGAAAGAATTCCCGCACATGGCAGCCGTTGGTTTCGATATTCGCGGAGATATCCAGTGGAAATGCGGCGGCAGCTTGATTTCCGCCAAGATCGTCCTGACAGCGGCACACTGCACTTGGAATGGAAACTGGTAAATTCCGTCTTTATCACTTATCTTTAGGAAATTAATGAAAGAAAGTAATTAAAGCTACTTTTAGTATTCTTTTAATATTCTAATAAATAAAAACAGCTTTTTCATCGCTACAATTCTCAATCTTTTTTTTTACTAATAATTCTTTGATCGTTTTCTTTGAATCAACGCGCTACCGTCTTTTTTAATCATGCAAGCGATTTAAAAATGTTTTGACTGTACAATAATAGCAAAAAAAAATGTTAAAATTAAAAAGAAAAAACCTTTCAATCAATTTTTATTTGCTTCAAAGGGGACCTGCGGAATGGGTGCGAGTTGGTGATCTGAATCTTGTGCAAACGAATGACGACGCGATGCCGCAAGATATTAGAATTGCAGAAAGGATAAAGCATCCTGATTACAAAGGCCCGTCAGAGTATCATGACATAGCTATATTACGATTGGAAAAAGAAGCTACCTATAATGCATGGGTGAGACCAGCGTGTCTTCCGGTTGACTTGCCTGACGTAGGCACGGACAATAAGGCCGTTGCCACTGGATGGGGTTTAGTCGATTGGTGTAAGAGCTTTAAAAAATTATAAGATAATTTAAAGAAATAACAATAATCATAGATTTTCTGTAAACTGTATATATAAATATGTATGCGTGTAATCTACAGAATACTATAATATTATAATTATATGTATACGTAAATTAATATATTAAGAGATCATAATACACTGTTTTATATCCTGCAGCTGAAGACGAAGGCTCGGACAATTTGTTGAAAGTAACGCTCAATTTAGTAAGCCACGAGTCTTGCAATGCAAGCTTTTTCGATGGCGGCACCAGTGCACAGCTTGCATCTGGCATAGTCAACGAATGGCAAATATGTGCGGGAGAAGTGGGAAAAGATACTTGCCAAGTAATATATTTTATACTGAAACAAAACTTTCCTTCTTCCTAAATTTCATTTTAATTAAGGAAACTATCTTTAAAATCGTTCCTATAATTACATTAATTAAATTCAACTGCATGATTTAATTCTAAATTCTTTTTAATTTTACTTATAAATATAGGTAAAGAATCAGTTAAAGTTTATTTAACTTATTATTTTTGGCTTTAGTTAATTGTATCCGTAAAAACATATTATTCTTCTGATAAGTAAGTTAAGCAAAAGTTAAAATTAATCGTATGCATTTTTGTTTGTAATTATTAAGGGTGACAGCGGAGGACCACTCGCCGTCTTTAACAACGATCATGAGTGCATGTATAACATAATTGGAATTACTAGTGTTGGACGTTTGTGCGGCAGCATCATACCCGGCGTGTACACTCGAGTCTATCACTACATCCCTTGGATAGAGAGAACCGCATGGCCGGAATACTTTCGAAACAATTAATTAAAAAATTTTTAATTTTTCTAATTTAAATGTATTTTTTTTTAATATTAAATACATTCCTTCTTTTATATGATGTAATTTGCAGTGATTGCAGTTTTTTTATTTCTGTTAGTTCTCATTTTTAACCTGATAATTCTAAAAATATAAGTAGAAGAAATCAAAATTAATTGTAATGTACGCAAATAAAACTTATATTTTTAAATAATTTTAATGGAGAGCAACAAAATAGGCGCTTAAACAATTTATTTAATAAAATATACTTATTAAAATGTTTCTAATAAAAAATAATAAAAGATCACAAGAGACTTTATACAACATTCAATTTCGATTTTCAGGATGATTGCGACAATTTATAAAGTTAGTTTCTATATAAAGTCTCTTCTGACTTTTATTTTTTATTATGTTCGTCAATTAAATTGAAATTTCAATTTTTTGCAATATTAAAATTTATATATCGCTAAAGAAATACTAAGAAGTAATTATAAAAAAGTTCCATACGCATGTTCAATTGCCAAATATATTGTTCAAATACCTAATTTTGTTGCTTATTTCGGCTTCTTTACTGAAATTATTTAATAATACAATGAGCTGGTTAATTTCGATTTCACTTATATTTATATTTAATAAAAGAGTTGGATTATCTATCCTATTTTTCTCAAACAAGTAGGGATGTATCTGCTATTTCTCACGACGTTAAGCGGAGAACCGCGTGCAGGATGTGCAACAAGAAGCAACTTATGCAAATACATAAACTTCCCGAGGTGGATGCGCGCGAGTAGGGCGAATTCCTGAGGATACTCGACATCGATCCCTGGACGCGCAAGCGCCGACCGACGGATTCTCATCTACTTCCATCGTTCCCGATCATCGAGAGTTTGTTCGTCGTACTTGGCGAACGTTAGTTAGAACGCGGTCATCTATTTTCGTTTACTTGAACAGTCGACCGTCTTTCGCGATATTGCTGGTCCCAGTTAAGGTAAGGAAGTCATTCGCTAAGCAACCATATTTCGCCACACATCTCGCGACTTCTCGAGTTCACCGTTCTGTGCATCGAAAAAGCTCGCGAGAAAGATCCCTCAAAATTAACAATTATTATTTTTTTATGGCAAAACGTGATATTAACTTTACGACTTAATTAAGACCGTTGCAATACTGAAAACATGAGGTATGGATCGCGTTAATAGATACTAGCATTCTTTTGATATTTTAGAGAGATGAAACCCCTTAAAGTTTTATCTTATGTTAATAATATAAAAAAATCTATCTAATTATATATCCTGTCCTATCTAATTACAAAATAAATAATTTGACAATTTTTCGTGCTTATTATTATTTTCTATGTTTTATAATAATATTATTTCCTATTATTCTTTTACAATAATATGATAATGTTTCGATAGGTAGACGGACACAGAAGAACTAATGTCGGCTCTTCTAGATGTATGCGGAAATGATACCGGTTCACCATCGATATCGAAGGCTGATGATAATTTATCCAACAGCGACGGGCCTCTGATTAAAGGCCTCATTCGCCAAAACAGTTGCAGCAGCGTACATGCAAGGTGAATAAAGAAAAGCAATGTACCAAACATTGAATTGTCTTAATTGATTGCAGAAATGTCTATAATAATTATGGTATCTTATTAATATGTGAGCCTTTATCTTACTATAAATACCGCTATATATCTAAAAAAAAAATGAACATGAAATTGGCTTAATTCAAGACTGATTAGTTAGTGGAAATTATTGGTGCAATCTCTAAATTAATTTCGGCATAAATAATTAACCTTTAGTTTGATCAATTAACAGGATGATCGGCTCTTCGTACGGTATGTCATCATCGAGCGAAAAATCTACAAAGAGACGTTATTGTCTTTGGACGTTAACTCTAGTTTTGGCGATAATCGGTCTCTGCAATCTTTTCTTGAATATCACTGTCATTGCTGTTTTGCGTATTAGCCAGGGAATGGAGGCCATGGAAGTAATTCCAGATGAAAATCTTGTCAAATTTTATGGAAGAACTGATTTGGACAAGGTACAAATATATTTTCAGATTTATATTGAGAGTTATTGGATAAATGGAGATGAGTTTGTAAAAAAACGCGGAGTAATAAATATATGAGTATAATTTTGTTACTCTCTGCGCTGAATATTTTCCTAAAATCTCTTCATAAATATTAATATTATGAATATTAGATATTTCATTCTTTACATTTTTTCGCCAAAGATATCTCTACAATCCGGTGTCTGCCAGAGTTATGGCGACGAGTCGATGGAGGTATCTGGCGACGAGGCTGGAGTTCACGTCGACGTAAAGGGCCATGGTCGAAACATTCAGGAGACACATCCGCGCTCAAAGCTAAGCGTCTTAGCGAATGGCACCACCATGTCGCAGGTGGAGTCATTTGAGGTAAAAGATCCGCGTACCGGCGCGACATATTTTACCACCGATTTTCCGAACTTTGGATTACCGAGCGGCGTCGAAACGATCGACGTGAGGATTGCGGAGACCCATCGAATCACTTCGTCGGTCAATGAGAGTCTTGCGATAAAGTCCGACAATCAAATCTCGATGCATGGCGCGGAGGGCGTACGTATTGAGAGCAAAAACATTGTGTGGAGTGCCGACCTGGATATCTTCCTGAAGAGTGTAAACGGTAGCGTCATATTAGACGCCAAGGACGGTATTTCCATCAACCTAAAGAGTATTCCAGTGGCTCCCACGTTCTTGCCAAGTCCTATCGGAAGTCACGAACAATACAAGGTCTGCGTGTGTATGCCACAGGGCAAGCTTTTTAAGATGCCAGTCCGACCGGGCGCGAGTTCTCGTACTGTCAATTGCGCACGAGTCGCCAGGACCCCCGAGAGCGACCCATGTCTACATTGAATCCTAAATAAAGACTGATGTTTTCTACCACACGCTTAAATAACGTGCAATCACTGCCAAAAAGGCAAACTGCGTTAAAAAAGGCAAGCATATTTGGAGCTTGACTTGTGTAATATCGATAGACAGTATATTGAGCAAGATATTTAAAATATAAAGTAGATGTGATGGGGCACATTTACGCAGTATCGTTGTTACATAATCATTAACCGCCTATCTTTAAGAAAAACTGACACAAAAATTACATAAGTCGAATCTTTAGAGATCAAATCTTTCCCTAACACTTATGCAGTTGTGAGTGAAGGTATAGAAGCTTAAGGTGCTATCGTGTAAAAAAGACTTTTAGAAATCGAATTATATAATCGAATTTTTGTATAGATTACATTCTAATCTATTCATTATTTTATATGTACGACAAATCGTGCATTTTGTGAACACACTCAATACCTTGAATCGTTCCCGTAAATATAAACGTCGTGAATAAAAATCATCTTAAGATTATCGACGAAACTATCGAAATATATTTGTAAATTTAAATACACACAGCATTTTATAAGAAATAACAATAAGAAAGTAAAAGCATCATTTTGTTTCATCAAGAAAAGGAGAAATCTCGCCGCACGAAAAGTGCACATTACCTAAATTTCTAAATGCTTTCAGTAATCATTTCTTCATTACTCTCGTCCATATCCTCCTGCTGTTCCTGTTCCGTGGGTGGCTCGTACGCTTTGTCTAACGGACTTGCCACTACACCACCCGCCCATACACTCATCTCCACCGCGAGTTTGTTAGAGCCTTCCAACAATGGTCTGTAGCCGCCATGAGCTAATACGCGCAATAATGTCTGAGCAGTGAGACATACGAGATCCTGTTGTTCGAGCGTCATCGCAGTATGTACGCGTATATTACCGCCCTCGCACGGATCGGAAATACCTGAAGAAAGTTGTTATAATCCTTGCAACATGCTGCGATTGAGGCAATAACTACGTCAATTATTCGGAATTATGATTTGAATAATTCCCGCAATTGATACGACATAGAAGATTTGCATTGAAATAATTATAAAGATTATCCTTATTCATGACATCATAATTCATAATGACCTAATCAAAGAATCTTTAATTTCAAGCCGAACAAATTGATAACATAATCGCGATATAACGAAATCTACAGTTTTTATACATAACAACAAATAATAAATATAAAATTTCATATAGATAAAATAAATGCAATTTTTAAGAAAATTTTCCCAAAAACGATTCATCTATTACTCGATATATATATATATATATATATATATATAGAATATATATATATATATATATATATATATATATATCGAGTAATAGATGAATCGTTTTAGGAAAATTTCTTACGAATCGATATATATATATATATATATATATATATATATATATATTTCTATATTAAAAATTTTTCAAATTTGAGATAGAGAAATTTCTCATCATTTTATGGTTTATCTCTAATAAATAAAAATAAATAAATTAAAATTAATTAAAATACCTGCTGATCCTGGGAGGAATAGTCCAGAAGCGAGTAACTGTAATACTCTTTTGTACGCCTGATTAATGGGCAATGCTTGTCTACTGGGATTGTTCATTATGGCGTTGTGTGCCAATAAGTCCAACATCCATGGGGATAATGGCTCCAAACCTTCGAATCTGTTTCTGAGATCTCGAAGTAAGCGTATTAAGACCTTAATGCTAGAATGATGAGCATTTTCCTCGAACCAACGGGAATGTCTTATAGCAGCAAGATGACCTTTTTATTTATAAAAAAATATTATTTTTTAGTAATATTTATTAAAAAATGGTTTAAATTATTAATTTACTATCACAAAAAAAATGCGAGACAATTACCTTGACAAATTTTGACATCTAAATGTTGATCAGATTCCAGTTTGCGTAGATTTTGGTGCAGCGTGGTTATTAATACACGCACAGTGGCTTCATTATTAGCAATATCGAATCCCCGTTCCGTCTGTATAACTCTGAATATCTCTTTGGGATTTACAGCTTTTAGATCATTATTGACCTTGTTCCCGAGAGCTTCCACTGCCGTTTTCGTCGGTAGAGTTTTTAGAATAACAACAATGTCAGCAACATTGTGACCTTTTATCATTGTGCCTTTCTTAAAACTGCCAACTTGTCTTACTTCTTCTAATTGCTACATTAAAAACATAAATATATCTGTAATTGATGTATCTAATGTATAATACAGGAAAGAATATAACAGAAAAAAATCTAAATATGAATAAAATTTAAGTTTTGATTGTATAATTAAACATGATATGTACTTACACAAGCTTCAAAAGTTCCTGGTGCAACAATCAAATTATCAAGAACACTCTGCAGTTTAGTTACAAGATTTAAAATGGAAGTCTGCTCCTTTGGTGTAGGACACATATCAGAATTCTTTTTCAAAAGAGCTGTTTGAAAATCTGATTCATCCGGTGCAGGTTTAACACGTGGAAAAGCAGCTTCACATAGCGTGTAGTCAAATGGATGACGTGGTAAAAATTGTTTTCGTGGAAAACCCATTCCACGCCCCATACCTCCTCGACCGCCTCTGATCATTCCCCCGCGACCTCGTACCATGTTATTTCTGCAACAATAAATAAATAGTATAATAAAAGTACCTCAAAATTTATATAAATAACTTTATTAAATTAACATTTATATAAAGTTATATAAATTTATATAAATATATTTGCATTATATTCTTTTCTTTTATTTAAGGAAATATAAAATAAATTATCTATTTATGTCAATATATTTGATATACACAGATGTCTCAATTATATTAATTTTAGTGTTAAAATTTTATTAAAATATATTTCTCTTAAAAGTAAACAAATAACAAGGTTCGCTTGAATCTCTGAAATTTAATTTGTCAAAATTTACATCTTTAACACTTTGTAATAAAAATTATTCATAACTTTAAAATTATTGTCTTGAAATCCACATATATTTTAATGACACTCTTCTAACAAAGAGCGTGTATGTAATTCAAAAATATTGTGCAAAATTGACACACCCATATATAATAGTAGATAATAATAAAGATAGGTTACATTATGCTCTAGCAATATTTTATAAAATGTAATACGTTTGCGTACACATATTTGACAATTGTCAAACATTTTCATATTCATTTTTGAGATAATATTTAAAGTATTCATAAATAGTACAATATATATAAAAAAATCAATATGACGCTTCTGGCTAATTAACCTAATCAACACGTATGTTTTGGCACTTGAAAATCGGAGTATTTACAGCACAAGAGAGTTAGATCGGTGTATTATTCTGCATCTTATGTAAGTAATACACTTACCCAAAAGATGCAAATTGGAAAGACGTGATGACGATTTATTAATAATCGAAAATAAAATTCGCCGCTTGACGTTTACCGCCGATCATAAAATACAGTCTCTGATGACGAATAAGAGCGGCCATCCCGATATTTTTGTACATACGATGTTTACCATGTCTAGTACCACCATCTACATTCACTGGAAAAGCTGAAACTACGTAGTCAAATTTATTTGTCGATCGTAAAATCGCCATTTGCTGCGTGTCTATACTACATCTATAAATTTTATGGAACAGAAATGTATCTGGATTTATTAGTATATTTCGTCATTCATTATACATTAACAAAATATATTATATATAGTATGTATTCTATTATTAAAATATTTTTTGTATATATATATATATATATGCATTTTATATGAACATATATAAATTATTCTCGCACATCGCTAGAAAAAATAAGGATAGAGAAAATAAAAAAGAACAAAATAAATTTTTAAAGAATATATTGAATATAAAAAAAATGAGACACTAATTAAAATTCCAAGAAATCCAATTCAAAAAATCTCTAAAATATTAACAAAAGATTTTTCGAATTGTGTGAGAATTTAAAATCAACACAATTAAAAAATAATCACGCACAAATCATCACCATTTACAAATGCAACAATGCGATCGCGATTTGTGATTTCAAATAGAGAAAAAAAAACATTAACACCAATTTCAAATTGGTTGAAATTGGTTGATTGTCATAAAACAATAATACATTCATGATGTAATTCATGTTTTACATCATGAATATATATATATATATATATATATATATATATATATATATATATATTACGTTTCATATATTTAAAAAATGGGGAAGACTCGCCAAGGATAGTATTTGGTAGACATCAAGTCAAACGCAGAAGATAAGAAGAAAAATGATGGAAAAGAAATGCAGTTAGAGATGAGTCGAGCTGAATTGATAAAGCAATGCGATGCCAAAATAGCTCGACGTCATTTGAAGGCCAAGCAACGAGAAATCTGCGAGAAGGAAAAATTATTACATGCACAAAAACTTATTGATCTGAAACAAAGGGAAATTGAAGTGACTAATAGATTGGCTGCTGAATTATCGCTGCGTAAAAGTATAAGGACTAATGAATAATATATATCATATAAAAAAGTATTCATTTAAAATGGTGTAATTGTTTCTTTTTCTTTTATATATTCTTTCTCTTTTATCTTCTTCAATTCTTGCGATATTAAAATCAATTTTTTTGCAAACTACAGACGAAGAAATAAAACGCGGGATAAAATTAAGTCGAGCAAAATCCTTCCCGCAATCGTTATCGGATTGTGCTCTAAAGGAAGCTCGATCACGTCTGATAGAGAAAAAAGTTAATTTTGAAGCGAGCCAGGCAAAATTAATCCAACTCTTGCATCAAGACAAAACCGTTGAAAAATTGCAACAAGCTGAACAAGAGAAAAAAAAGCGGAATTTGCGCACTGATCTACAAAGACAAATAATGAACAATCATCGACGTATGGAAGAGAAAAGAAATAAAGAGAAAGAGCTAGATCGCAAAATGATAGAGCAGACGATGCAAAAAATACAGGAAGAAGATGCAAGAATAAAAAAGAAGAAAGCTAACGATATGATTCTTCTGAGAAAAGAGTTGACCGCATCTTTAGCAGCTAAGGATGCGTGGGAAAAGAAGTATAAAAAAGCATTAAAGGATGAAGACGAGAAGATATCTCGTACAGTCGCGGAGAAGGAAGCTCGACAGGAAAAATTGCTCGATATGAAGGTAGGTCCAATCTCTTCTACAAAGATATATACATAAAATTTACTCTATATCATAAATTTATATAATACAAATTTTAATATTGCTTTTTTTATAGACAGAATTTCGCGAGATGAAGGAAGCAGCGATAGATAAAGTAGCTAAAAAACTGCTAGATAACATGTGTAAGAAAAGAAGAAATGATTAATTAATAATGATTAAAGAACAAATTAATGAACAATAAATTTACGATCGATTAATAAAAGAAAAATGTCTTTGAGAAAGAGTATTGCACATGAAATTTCTCCAGTACATTTCACATTTCATCTAGCGTTTATTAGTATACAGGTATGTACACATCGCGTTACTCTCCACGCGAATTTCTGTTATATTTGTACAAAGTCCGTGTAAAAATACAGCAGCCCCATCTTATATCAATTACAAGTTTATGGTTTTTTTCTTACGCGATAAAAGTTAAAATAAAATAACAGTCTCGCCTATCGGACGTATCTAATATTCCGAATAGGTTCGGATCGAGACCACTTGTGCCCTCGACTTTGTCGATCCGAGTGTGTCGTGTCATTTGGCATGCGGAGGTTTTCCCTCCCGCTACTGCTAACTATTAAATGGAATAAGAAGCACTCGAGTTTAACGGGAATGATTATAGTATATAAGTACGAACAATCAATTTGTCTTCGATTACTGTCTAGTCACCATAGTCGTTCAGCGCTCTAATCATTTGCAGATCAAAAATACAATGTTTACTGCTACAATTACTGGACTACTTTTTCAAAGTCATACGATAAATATGCACACACACAAAAAAAGATTTCACGCCACATGGCAATATCAATAGTTCTTCTTGCTAGATGATTTACATGATCTTCAATCCCAATATATTGTAAAAGCTTAAAGAAATCCTTGTAAAAATTCTTGCTTTGAAAAATACAACAAACAAATAAAATACAACAATACAAATTGAAAGAAATTTAATTTCCATTTAAAATTTCAACCTTATTTCTTTCTATTCTCACATTTTAGAAAATTCAAGTAAAAATCAAATCCCTTTCGATGTGTGTTTTCTCTCTCCTTAATATATACTTTTTGATTTTCTCGTTGATTTTTCCTTAACAATACTATCATGTTCTATTGACTTAGCAGTGTTAAGTGAAATATCTTCAATTAAATGAGCGATTCAATTTGTCAAATAAAAAATAGAATTGTGCAAGTCTTATGCTAGAGAAAATGTGCTTAAATAAAATAAATAAAAATATTTAATATTAATTAAAATACATCTTTTTAGAAAATAATGCAAACCTGATACCTCTAACAATAAGATATGACTGATGCCTATTTTTCATTTAAAACTCTCTTCAGTAAATACTTCAGGTTTTGCTTTGATTTTGCTATAAATTGATTACTTTCTCGATTTGTGCTTATTAATTAATTTTGCACTAATCAGAACTCGCCGCAATTTAGGACGAAATTAGAGATCCAAATGGGGCAAAATCTTTCCCATATGTATGCGTTTTCCATCGCACTCGTCAAATTTACGTAGAAAATTGTTTAATCGCGTCTACAGATTTGATTCATTTTGTCGCGACTGAATCTCTCAGTGGACAGACTATACAAAGGTAACAGCTACAATTTATCATCTACACATTACTGAATCCGAATAACTCATCTTTTTTGTTATCTATTTGTTGATTCTACGTCCAAGCTATTTTCTCTCTTGTTCTCCCACTTCTTCCTTTTCTTTCTTTTTTGCTTCGTTATTCGTTACAACGCAAACCTTACAACCAAAGCGGAATACATTTCTCTAGTTATTCGTACAATGTATATAAGTATGTATCACAATAAAGGTACATATATATTTATATATGGATATAGATGCAAAAGTTAACAAAATGCAAAGTTAACGAATATTCGAATTAAACGCTCGTTACGTTTAATTAAGTAATACACAGCAGTTTTTTGCGCAGCGACTAGGCACAAAAAGCGAATCGCGCCATTGAATTATAATCGGCTAAAAATTCGGAATTAAAATCAAAATTTCTATGAGCTCAAATTTAAATGGAATACATGAAGACATATGTCATGTAAAAAAAGATTTTTTTTCCTTTCTTTTTTCTTTCTGACATAGACAAATACATATGCTAATAGTTAATTTTCTCTAGCCATTGAGAATTAGAAATACTTTATTCAAAATTAAGATATGTTAAAATAAGTTACATAAAAACTTGAAAATGAGAAATGTCAAGAACTTCGAATCTAATCTTTATCTCGGAAAGAATATATTCAATTTTGTGAAGTAAATTTTTTTCGATTTAATTCAATTTTTACTATGACAACATCGAGAATTTATTGTTTGATTATTATATCACTTGTTTGATTATTATATCATTTGTGATATAATAATCAAACAATAAATTGCCGTTTGGTCGTATAAACACTTGTTTATTAATTTATTTACTGGCGACATTTTTAAAATTAAACATAATAATCGAGAATTTAATTCTTTAAAATGACATCGATATCGATTCTCAATTAATTCAAAAGAAAATGATATAACACAGCTCGATCTTAAAAATAAAAGCGCTTCTTTACGAGTCACAATCATGTCTATGAGTTCGTGTAAAAGTAACATCACACATCTTCTAAATTAAGTACATTTAAGAGTGTGTACAGACACACACACACACACACACACATACACACGCGATACATACATACACATACGCGCGCGCACACATATACACGCAAGCGGATTTTTATTATAAACACCACTTTCAGTAGTTAATGGAACCGATTATGTAAGTATACAAAATACGGTCAGCCAAGAGTATAAGTGCTAAAACAAAGCACAGTTTCTGCAAAGTCTTTGTTTACTTATACAAGTAAGTAATAATAGATGTAAATGTATTGCCTTTACAAGTTTTGGAGTTAAAACATCGTTTATTTATCAAATTAGGCTTTCAACTGCATTTGACGAATGAATGTATAACACGTATCGTCATAGAAATGTAAATATTAATATTTATTACCGCGATAGCTGCACTTTATTGCAAAACTCAATCATACGAGCGAAATATGTTTTTTAAAAAGATGAAATTAATTAATGATATATAATGGCTTTTTTAACTCCAAATAATACATGATTTAATAACTGAGAATTCTCGTTTGTCGTGAGTTTAGTTATTTACATAAATCTAAATAGAGAAAATATACAGTTTGGAAAGTAAATTAATTACATGATTCAATTACACTGAATTGTGTGTGCAAGTACACACATGGCGATGTCATAGTAGTTTTAATTAAAAATTAAAAGAAACCTATCAAACCCTGTTTACATCGTTTAGTGGATTTTATACATACAAAATAGATAAAGTTATATATTTATCTTATTTCCTTTCATTTTTTGCTTCCTTCTCCTAAATAATACTTTTTGTTATGGAATGATATAAAAATGAATATCGCCAACGAGCGTATTAATATTATTAATGTTATTATCCTTGAGTATCGAGTCATCATCCGTATCAATCCGACTTTGTTACTTTACTATACAGAGTGACAACTCATACGTGCACATTTAACATGTCAAGCAGGCAATATGAGAAGTCGGTGATCATAAATGGATCTTAAAAGAGGATACATTAACCGTACTCATACGTGTTGGCTAATAATAGCTAGTAAAATCGATTTCATAACGATTAACCGAATCGGCCATCGCGGATCTATCACGATCCAGAATGAAATCGTGGCAGATCGCGGCGACACATGCAAGAGATTGTGAAGCCGGTTCTTGAAACGCGAACACGTGAATACTCTCTGTACCAAGATATATTTTTTTAGCACCCGACTGCAGCTGAGCCGCGAGTGCAAGGAACTTAAACTCAGCAAACGCATTCGATGCAAAAAATACATAAGCCAATTAATAAGAATCGATAGAGATCCGTTTTATACAACCGATCCTGGAATATATATTTGTAATACAAAAACAAAAATATTTTGTACACTATCGCTTCATCGCGAATTAATTTCAATGCATTTATATATGTTATTATGTATTTCCTTTTCTTAATTTAATTCTTCGAATTATAAAAATGTTTCTCTTTCTATATTGATAATTATACAATATATTTGATATATATAAATTTTTTTCTCTTTACCTTATCAGAAATGTTTGGAAAAAGATCTAAATGCAAATAGGATGATTATCTATCGATTCTAGTTAATCCACTTATCTTTTGTAGAACGAACAGTAATGTCTGGGCAGTAAAGCATATTTACAAATGGAAATTACGCTCGGAAACACGATCGGACAAAGGCGTAAGTACACCGAGTGTTAGCACCAGAGATATTCGGAGTTGGAGATTGAGTATAAAATAGGAGAAACGAGGTCTCCTCCGATAGTAATCGCGAGCAACGGAAAACTCGGCGGAACAGGCATCATTAAAGAGATATTGTACAGCCTTAAAAATATATAAGTAATCCGCCGTTGGCTCGATTCGCGATTTTATTCGCAGACTCGCTAAAGACAAACTAGTTACCCCGACGGGATACTTCGAGTTGTAGCAGATTATAGGAATTGTTGACAATAGGAATCTCTCAAGTGAGTAATAACGTTACTCTAACGTCACAGGCAGGTCGGTGAAAATACGAGAGGACCTCCCTTTTCAAAGTTGCCTGACATCCTAGATAGACGTTATCCCCTAGGTGGATGTCAACCCATTAATATCAGGTTAACTCTCTGAACTCTCTATCGTGCGCGTGATATATTAAGTTTTGTTCCTCTGCGTCAATATCATAGCCCTAGCTATGATAAATATAACTATAGCTAATATATGTATGATACGTTACATTACAATGATAGCTATAACGTAAAATACACATTAATTACATATATCATAGCGAAAGTTGGAATGTACAATGTATTTTGTATTGTTTTTAGCTATATTATATAGCTAGGGTTATAATATAAAATATATAATAGTAATATTACAGCTAGATCTAAAATATAAAGTTTTTTTATAGCCGTATCATATAGCAACGACGATGTAAAATTATAGCTACATTTTATAATTAGAGTTATAATTTAGAAAAAAGCAATTAATAAAAATTAATTAATCAAAGTCATCTATGCTTTAACGTATTTTTCTTTTTGTCATCCTCTCAACTGCCATCGATATATTATCGATATATAAATAAAAGCTTTACCTTTCTCAGATGCGATCTTCCTTCAATGTCAGAAAATAGGGTACAGAGAGTAACAGCACAGGCACAGTGTAAAGAGATATTAAGATAAAGCATTGCTTTCAATACGTTTTGCTTTTTGAGTACGATATCAGTTGCACACTGAATCCCGAAAATTTAAAGCTATCATTGATGAAAACGAATTGTAAGACATAATCTCCTTTCACAGTTTCGTGAAATATTAGGCGAGTGTGATCAGTATTATTTGCCAGTCACTCTTAAACAGTTGATTTGGCCCCTTTCTTTGGAAGAAGAAAACTGGCTCGATCGTCGAAAACTAACGCCGGTGCAACGTTCGTCATCGTCCAAGCGCAAATTTCGTTTGTTCTAATTGCACATGAAAAATATTTTCATCGCACTGACGATCACAGCACAAGCAATCATAAACATATATAATCGGTCGTCGCGCTATCGCTTTATTCTAAAGATAAGGGAAGGAAAAACGATAAGAATCTATGTTCTCCTGACCTATACACAGGACAATTGGCAAATAGTTGAAACAAGAACTGAAACATCATTCGATAAATTCGGCAATAAATCAATTAGATTACTCTTCCCTTTCACGTTCTCGGACGGGATTTCTTTAATGCACGCGCTTGCGATTCAACGCATTTATCATCCCGCGCGCATATTTTAATAAAGTAATCTCTTTCTTGCGCTAGAATAAATACATAAAAACTACTTACAAGCCGCGTAGCGACTCGAAATAAACTCAAACACGCTCGTTCCTATCGAAGCCCATGGTCACGTGTCTGAGAAAAGAAACTCGCTCTCCGATAATAGTACTTCCAAATCGGAAGGTACGGTATGTAAATCGGAATTGGCCGGTTCCGGCAGATCACTTCCGCTGTTCCCAATACCGGTAGGCGCGATTTGTCGCGCTCTGCCTATCCTAACTCGATCCTTTCTTTTGGCAGTTCGCAGAAGTACTCCGGTTCTCGGCAGCTTCGCGGTTCTGCTACTCACATTAGCATGACTCGCAGTCGCGCCTGCTGGTGCTTGCGCCACCTTATCAGATTTGCGTAGTTTTACACTAAACCGGAACGGCGGCTTGTACACTACTTGAAGTCTCGCCCGTTCTTTCCTAGCGAGAGAACCCGATGAATTTTTCAATTCCATCATCCGTCCAGCTTCCAGAGCGCCGGAACGTCGGGCAGGTGTTGAAGCTTGTTGCCTCGTTACCGGCACCACCGGTTGTCTGGATGCTACCACACCACCTCCACTGGCTGTTAGACCCACTGGAGTTGACTTGCTCTTTGGCAAACCGCTCATATTAGTCCGCGTGCCAATATCCGGTCGGCATTGCGAAGACGCTAATAGCCAAGAGCGCACCTTGCTCTTAGGATCTGCATTTGGCTCCGGTTCTTTCTCTGCCTGAATCGCCGAATAATCAATTACCTCCTTCCTATGCTGCTTCTTACGCTTCCTTTTATCATTATCGCCGCCGCCGCAGTCACCAGCCAGATTATTACCGGTTTGCCCCTTATCTTTCACCGATATAGTCTTTTTCCGTTTATTTTCCTGCGCCGCAGCAGCCAAAGCCTCGGCCGGCCTTTTCCGCGCGAAATCATCCAACTGCCCGGTAGATAATCTTTTCGTTTGCTGATTTTGTTGTTTTTTCTTCGTTATGACATCCTTTAAAAGTACAAACGAGATTTAATCCAAAATGTCAAACTCAATAGAGAATTCTAATATAAACACTTAAATTAATATTTAGATAATTAATAAACGATAATCACTATATCACTGATACAATAATTTTCTAATATATTTTTTCTTTTTGAATTAATTCCTTACTTTATTGTTAGACTTGTCAGTGTGTCCACCTTCTTTATGTTTGCGATGACGCCTTTTTTCTCTGACTTTTCGACTAAGAGGAAGCTTGGCGCGCACTGCTGGTGGATGCACTGTCACTCCTTCCGTACCCTCCGGCGGAAGTCGCACCGTTTCCGTTGTAGAACTGTGAATTATCGTGACAGATTTTAACTTCAAGTCTGGTCGCTTGCCCAGTAATCTCATGCTGGCCACCTAGAAAAAGAGAAAAAGATCATTGATTGTTTATAAGTAAATTACAATTTTATTTTCTATTTTTTCTTGGTAGTACAAGAACTTAAGAATATATGAAATATGGAGATACTACTGCCACAAATATATACTATTTATTGACATCTTTAGTTTACAAAATAACTACATCGATATATAATTTACGTTCAAATTATCATTTTATTCGAAAAATAATTAAAGCTTATACATTTTCTAACTATAAGAATTTTTGCTTCTACATAACATTTTAATCAAATTTACATATCTTGGAAAGAAACTACAAATAATTCTTTAATACATAATAATATGAATTAGAAAAACAGTAATTAATTCCATTATTATGCAATAAATATTATAGAATTCAAATATTCAAATAAAGCTTACTTTGATATATCCCTACACTTACTCTCGTCTTTCACTTTTTTCCGTAGCCGTTTCTACCAGCAATAGGCATTCGATCAAATTGTTGATTAAAAATGATAAATAAAATCGATAAAAATTAGAGAAATTTAGAATTTGATTTTGGCAATAAATAACAATTGTTCAAAAGAAAATATAAATAATATTTCTAATAATAAACGTACCAGTAATGATATCGCTGCTAAAATTATCAGAGCAGCGGCATACCAATGTTCGGCAACCCACCGTCTGAAAGTAGCGAGGCTCTCGTCGGATAATAACAGCTTTCTTAAAGTTGCTAATGGACCGCTTGGATCAACCTAAATAAAATATTTTAATTAACACCAGCTATACATCTCTATTCCTACTTCGTTATGTCGCTAATTTTAATTCTATTTACTTCACGACACTTTTGAAAGACATCACAGTAGCCATTGTAATCGTTACATGGAGTTCCCGGTTTTGAAAACATATCAGGAATATCATATGGCGGAGAATTCCAGTCGAAAGAAGACCTGCAAAAAATATTTTATAAATAATTAAATCCCAATCTGTTAATTTGTTGAACAAAGAAAATTTTATTAAAATTCCAATCCACAAAATAATACAAAACATACAAGCATGGTTGATTTTCCCCAGGAAGTCGGCAACAAAGCTCGCAAGCCTTCGTCGGCGAATCGTTCGGACCTGGTATGCATTGGCAAGATTCCAATCCGTATGCCAGACAAATGCTGCCAGTGCATTCCTTATTATAAACAAAAGTTTCATGCGTGTGAGACAAATATATCTAATAAAAGTATCAATATTCTTAACAAAATTAATATCTACCCCCATAAAGCAAACCAGTTCACGATTGCAAATGGTTTTATTGGGCTTATTAATGGACGGCGGACAATAGGGAGAACGACCGTCGCAGAAACTCGCGTCGCGGCAGCCATTGTCATCCCTGCACTTGTCTCCGAAACGGAGATTACACTCGGCGGTACAGCACGGACCCTGAAAAGGGAGAAGCAAACAGAGCCGTCGAAATTACATCATGTCGTGCATGCAGTGCACGTATAATTACATTACGCATATCGGTGAATAAATTGCCTAAAGTAAACTTCGTAGAATTAATTTATTTCTTTTCTAGATATTTAAACAATCAAATATTTAAACGTTTTTTAAATATATAGACAATTGGATAAAAGCGAACATTTGAGAATTTGTACACTTGGATATTTAATATTTAATATTCAAGAGATTGAAAAGATACAAGCATGGCTTTAAAAGAAGCTTCGAATTAAATTTTAAGAAAGAAAAGTCATCCTAAAATTCCCTCGACAATACAGTCCAACTCAAGCTTCTTTTTTTTGGAAACTTTATACATACTTGACTAGGACTACACACGGAGCGTGGTGTGAGCGTACACGGAGTCTCCTCGGCCGGCGGATAACGGCGTTGAGGAAAGCAACACGAGTCCCGGCAATCCTCTTCCCAGCCGCAGTCGCACTCCTCGCCTTCCTCCACCACGCCGTTACCACACAGAGATACTTGCGGTTCTACAATAAACAATGCAAGCACCGCCAAGTTATATGGAGCAACGAAGCGCAGAATAATTGGAGAAGATGTGGAGCATTCGATCAACGTTCGTTTCTCGTCGCAACGGCAACGATATATCTCGTTCGTCGCTCCATGTATAAAACTCACCGGTAAAGCATCCCTTCGGTGAACGTGCCTTGCTGTTGAGCACGGGATTTATGGCGTTCAGGCTGCACGGGCTGAAGCGATTGTTGTTACGCTTGTCACCACTGGTAGCACGGGCGAACATTATAAAGTTGCCATCCTCGCCGCCCGGTGTACATTGTTCCGGATCATGCTGAATGAGAGAGGACAAAAAGACATGTATAGCTTAACCGTCACTCGTATATTGACGGAATTATATGACATATAACAACCTCGCGGAATGTGGAACGTGTAGCGTTCTAAATGCGATTGACGAAAGCATATACTACGTACCGGTGAACCAAAGTTGTGGCCGATCTCGTGAGCCAAAGTAACGTGAGAGACCGCAGGCGGTACGTGCTTCCCATAATTTAATAGGGTCACTATACCGGTGTTGAGTGACTTCATGCTACCGCGGTAATGCTGCAACATTATTTCATTATCGATTATTTTTCGTTAATGTTCGGTCAACGACGATACATTGCAATAATATGCAATGATCGAGATTTTATAACGTAACATCATCAATCGATAATCATAGCATTTTCATCAAAGTAGATTAGCTAATATACCGCACAATAAAGCAAAGATAAAATTATACTTCAAATTTCATCGGATCAATGATTATATATTTTTCAGTTTTTTCAATTAATTATTTTAAATAACATATGTTAAGAATTTAACTGCATATTTATAGATGGAAAATAAAATCGATATGTTTTAGAGAGAAATCTATCATCTTCATCTTTTGTCTACACTTACCCCATTCTTCTCACATACGCCGCCGGCATTCTTCAAATCGCCCGTCCACGCTAATCCTAGAGTTCCCATTTCAAAGTCGCGATATGTAAACATGTAAGCCAGGCAAAACGCGTCATAATCCTCCTCTACAATGAGGCAAACGTCGAAGCATTATAAATTCAATCGGTTCCCTCCGTTCATATACCACGTTCGACATTATGCCACACGTTGAATTTTAACGTGAATAATAATGTTCTTACCTGAGAAAAGTTCTAAATATTTCTCCACGCCGTAATTGCCTGGAAAACGATAATTAGGATCTCTCAGCGCATCCTCGCTGTGCACCTTGACACGTTTTATCATAAAGCTGATATTATCCGGCCGTCCGTCTTGATTGAAGTCTAAAAAGAAATGTGACACTGTTCAAAAATACCGTTATTTACTTATAAACTGCGCATTCATCACGAAACTGAATAATAATTCATTTAAACTCGCGTACTATTCTAGTCTCGTTTCTTGCTCCTCTATGTTGACGACTCCCACGTGATTACCGTTCTCTGGTCTAAACAGAGTAATTTGCGTATAATGCAGAACTCAGTGTGTTATACAAATGGAACAGTACGATAATGAAAATATCGTATGTAGAAACAAACAGAACAGTGTATATTTTGCAGAGATGTTACACAACTATATGTAATAAAAAAAAAAATTTTCATTAAAATATTTTAAGTACATATTTTCGTGTGCATTTTCATGAATATAACAAAAATATTTTTATGTAATGTTAATTTTAATATTGTAAAAAGCTGGATAAACAATCTTATGTAATTGTAATTTATTTTTATTTTCAACAATAAATTAAAATATATCTCTTTCCTTATTATATATTATTATTATTTTTATTAGGAGCATTAATCAACGTTTCTATTTTATTATTACGCAACAAATAAATCGATGTACTTATTATAAAAATGTATATGTATAATTTATTCAACATTTATTCAATATTTGAAAGCTCAATAATAATACTCAGAGAGAATCACAAAAATTGAGACAGAATAAAAGATTCCTGTATCTGTATTAGATTGAGATTTATTTTATATTTTCTAAATTAGAATTAATATTATTGCAGAGTTAGTTTTACGTGACATATTAAATTGCATTAATACGTATAATATACGGGAACTCTGTTTTCCTTTGTTTATTCTAATTAATTATTCATCTTTTTGTCAGTTTTTTGCAAACTAAAGTTTCGGCTATAGTTCCATCGTTTTTAGCCTAATGTACTAAAGTATTAACATATTAAAACAAGAGAGGATAAACAAGAGAGTATAAACAAGAGAGTATAAACAAGAGAATATAAACAAGAGAAAAATAAAAAGATTATCTCTGTATATCAATACATGTATGAGGTAAAATAACTATTTTTACTGTCTCTTTTGTACAAAAATACAATGTTTAATCGAGCAATGTTGAAGTACATTAATATAAATATAAATTTAGATATCAATGATTAAAAATCAAAATAATAACTTATTTTTTATGATTATTAACCGCGCGACAAAAATTATAAAATTCCAAAAAAATTTCCATTAAATATTTTCCGACATTCTTTAAGAAAGTCTTTAAATTTCGTTTTTTCTTCTCATTATTCGCTAGCTACTTTGAATTAAATTTTTCTGACATTTTTCGTATTCCTCTCGACAGTTTTCAATTTTCCTGACTTTTTGGACCAGCGAATATGTTAGATCATTTCTCCACACGATATATTACTATGAAGAAAAACACCCACCCGTGTGTTTATAGATAGAGTTGACTCTCTGCACGTGCCTCGTCATCACCTCAATACAGGCTTCCTCCGTGCCGTATCGCGCGAAAAACTGATGGTCCGCTTGCAAGTAGAGCATGCAGGTAGTTTTCCGAGGGTCTACCGTTGCGCGCTTGTGCAGATGCCTCGCGATCCGATCTCTGTTGCTCATACTACGAGGGAAGAGAAATAGAGTCACTTTTATTGCGCGATGAAAAACGCCATGCTTTCTCACACCTGAATTCCTAACTCCGAGCGTCCGCTCGTCTGAATTCTATTTTAACTTTAAGGTGTTCAATTTCGACCGTGACTTTCGTTCCCAGTACTTTGCTAATATTGAATCGTTTCAGGATAAAATCAACTAGTATTTTATATAATGTTGAAATTGTTAGGCTCTTCCCACTTTTTTTTCTTTCTTTTATAATTGAATAAGTTATTAATAAAAAAACATACAGTTACATATAGTCACATAAGTTCGAGAATCATAAGGAGAAATATTTACGATATATATTTTTTAATGTTATCGTTATTTCATATTATGCTTATATCTTTTCTAATATTTTTTATGCCTTTCGCTAATTCTTCTTATACATATATATATATATATATATATATATATATATATATATATAAAAGTTTACTATTTATATTTCATATTTTAAAAAAATATTAATTAGTATAATCAGTTAATAACACAGTAATTAACTATATATGAGTAGAATAACGTAGAAAAAATTAAATACAAAAATATAATAAAATCATCATTTATAAGAATACTAAATATTTAATTGTAGCAGATATCTTTTTTAGAATTATTTTATTAATAATCATAAATATAGTTAACATCATTAACATTATTAACATAAAATCAAAAAAAAACTTGGGTATTCTTTTTTATTTAAAAATGCATAATACTCACGTGTCTATGTAATCACCCTCGTTACTCGTTTCCAATGTTAAAACCCTCGCGTTGTTTTCCCTCGAGTAGAAAGCAACGTGTTCGCCGAGCAAAGGCTCGTAGAATCCCTGAGAGTTGTTGTATCTATATCTGAAGAAACAGCCAGCACACATCGTAAAGCTTAAATTTACATTTAAAATATGAAGACTGACATGGAACGCGTATAATATATGATAATCCTGGCCGGCGAAAATTTTCTTACATGTGTCTAAATTATAGCGCATTTGCCAACAATATGTGCTCTTTTATCATTTCTTCTGTGCAAATATATTTTCTTAACATAAAACGGTAAGAATATACGCGCTTAAAAATATGTCGTAATAAAAATGTAGTTATTAAATCTTTACTTGATATTAATTATTGTATGTAAATTAAATGTGATAAATTATAAGCAAAGAAATCTTTTTCTAGAAAATATTTCAATATTATTTCAATTCATATGGTCTTAAAATATGGTATTAAAATATACCATTTCATTTTTAACATACTATTAAAAAGTCATTTTTAAATATCAAAACATTTTAAAAAGTAGAAATTACAAAAATGAAAACATACATCCATGAGATTTATCATAAAGAAAGATAACGCGTCATCATAATTCGAATTCTGAATTTCCGTGAGATAAAATCTAGAAAGCTCCATTATCTTGTTTGACATCATCCTAACTAAAGACATAGTCGACTTAATTTGACCTAAAAAATACGCCAAACGAAATAGCATGAAAAATCACCCATAAATTTTAAATCCTGTAACATAATCTAAAAGGAGATTTATGTTGTCGTCATCGATCTACATTGACGATGCTTACTATTCGAGAAAACGAGGTAAAGACTCACCTATCGAAGGAATCACGAAGAGCTCCCTCTTGGTGCAACTGATGACTGGCACACGATGCATGTGGTGGGGTGGTAACGTCGGAAGTACGATAAGCTATGCTGTGATAGGGCGGCGACGTGTCTTCATTTTTATTCAAATACCTGCTCGTCGGCTCGATGTAATACTCTTCGAATCTGGTCACGATGCTTCCGTCGAATAGACCATCTTTCGTAACGACGCCCTGCACTACAGCGCTCTCGTCCTCTGTAAAGAGAAGAGAAAACGACGCGTCAATAAGAAATAAGTAATCGAATTTATCGGGAGAAGAAGAATTGTACATTGTATCATCGATTATTCAATAGTGATAATTTTCAATATTCTTATAAAAAAAAAAAAAAAAAATAGATCGATTTAAAAAGTAAATGGATAATAATTAATTGATATATTAATAAAACTGTATAATCGCACTATTTATAATATATTACATTATAATTTTTATAAATATATTATATTTTAAATATATATTATATTTTACACTTTTAGCTTTTTCCTTAAAATTAATTTTTATTTTTAATTCATTGTTTCAAACCATGTTAAAAAAAATTTGTAAAAAATTCAAAGTTCTCTTACATGTAATATATATTTTTAATAAATGTATTAGTCCCTTTTATAAATATATAATACACTGTGAATTAAATATAAATGCATATTAATACTTTCATTTTATGTTACTCGTATAATAGATCGTTTCAATCACGTGTTTAATAATATTTCTCTACAGAAATCCGTCTTATTTTAATAACACTCGCAAAAACTGAGAGCGCTGAAATCATTATTAATAGTTTTTGCAGAGAGATGGATTCGTGTTGAATGTATGCGATATAACCTCGAGCTACCTTTTAAATCTGCGAAAATACGAGGGCGAACCGCGGCAGCAGGAGATTCGTTCCCACGGTGCATATAAAGTTACCGGCGAGGTAATTATATTTGTAGAAGCCTTTATTTCGTGTCGCCGTGCTTTCATTATTTCTTATGAAATTTTTGCCAAAGTTAGACAAAGCGCGCGGCGAAAAAAAAAAAAAGGAAAAGAGAGACGCTTGTATAGTAACTTTTCGAATGGAATTAGAATGGATTGCCGGGTATTTAGAATACGGCGACGAGCCCATAACTTCGTTTCTTGCTTTGCGCAATTTCATCTCCATCCGAGCGGCTCAGCTTCCTGAACGAAGCGACAGATTTCTGTAGAAATTTCTTGAAATCAAAGTTTGCTGTCACAGCTATGAGCACGAAATTTCTTCTACTTGCTTTATCGTTATTATTAATCTGTAATATAATTTCATCTACAAAATTAAGCACACAACTTAATATTAATAAATATAACATTAGTAAATATTAGAATACAATTGGTAAATAATTCTTTTTCCAGCAAAATCTATTGATAAATAATTATATTTCTAATAATTAAAATAATCTCGATGTGCTAAATTTTTTCAATTTTTAATAGATTGACATTAGATAAGAAGTTTTTGAATATTTTCGTCTTTTGAACGAACTTATCTTTTGAGCGTTCCAATATACTCCGTTCTTTGTTTTCTTTATTTTCTGCTTTTTTCATGCACAAGCGAATCAAGTATGACAATATCGAAAACGTTGGAATTCATCTGGAAACAGCAGCATGTCCTGAGACTGTCGCTCAATATATGCGTATCTTGCTTGCAGTATATTTTTGTAACGACGTTGCAGATGGGAAGGAGAGAGAGAGAGAGAGAGAGAGAGACACGCTGAGAAACTTGAATGCAAGAGACGAGGAAAATCACGATCTCTGAGAATCGCCGCCTCTTGACTCAAGAAGCAAGTTTCCCGGATAAAACATGAATTCCAGGAATTCCAATCGTCAATCATAGGCGATATTCCGGACTATTACGAGAGAGAAGATAAATCGACTAAAGTGCTATCGCGCAGTTGGAGAAATTTACGACCGCGTGTTACTTCCTACAAGTAATTGTTTGGATCCCTTTGGTTGCCAGCGCGCAGTTGATCCGTAAATTCACCCCTCATAGTAATCGATATCCTATCCTTCTCGATAAAAGAGACAACCGTGAAAGAGATTCTTATAGCATAATACAATTTGGCTCTTAATTATCAAAAGAGAACAATTTGCAACTGAATAAAAATAGCGCATGAAAAAAACACATAAAAAGAACTAATTGTATTACTCTTTATCAATATTCTTTTAAAATAAGTTTTAGTTTCCAATTTAAAAGTGGAAACATTAAATAAAATATCGAAGTTTCAATAAATATAAATCAAATATTTATAAGTTTAATTTAAATTAAAGATAAAAATACTTAAATTAAAGAGAATTTAAATTAAAGATAAAAATATGAAAAAGTATATAAACATTTAAATATAAAATAGTAGTAAAATATTAAATCGAATATCATTTTACGAAAAAATTATTAAAACAAATTTGATTTTTAAGTTAAGATAAGCAATATGTTAACAATCATTAGATAATGTGATATTATATTTTAGTTGATTTCATTATAAAATATTAAAATAGCAAACTCATTAAATTTATCGTATCCTAAACGTGTTACTTATTTTTAAATATTTAAATATAATTTCAAAATTAATTTCTTTTCCCATATTTGAAGTTGGAAAAACACAGACACAACGAGAATTAATATTAGATGTTTCGTCTATGATTTGTGTTCTCATAGTTCTTTAATATTATCTACACATAATGTATATATTTCTATATAATTAAATATCACGAAATAAAATTTCATTAAGCTAAATCACACATAAACTTAAATAAGGTATAATGAAAAGTTTCGTTATCCATACATGCATTCCTGCAATCTAAAAAAAATTAAAAGTTTCGACACTTTCAAGCTGCTTACGAAATTCTAGGCTAAAATACTTAGCAATTTTGAAATATATTGTAAAGACATTTGCTCCTTTCATACTGCAACAACGTTATCGATTAAAATCCAGGAAGGTGAAAGACGCGAGATATCGAGATACCTAGCGAATTCCAGGTCATCCCAGGAAATTCCGCGGTCAATTTTTCTAAAAAAGAAACATGAGAATCACCTTTTCTCCTTCTCTATGAAGTTTTCGCGACTAATTCGATCCCATTTCTCGCCTAAGCGTGAACGACGATTCCCAACGGACGAGTTGAAACGTAATCGATGTGGCGACGGCATCTCTTTCTCTCTCAACGAGAGATTGCGAATGAAAAGTGCACCTCCCGTGAGAGGCTCAATAGAGAAAAGAACAGGGCTTGGACGAAAGATGAAAGGGGACAAAAAGTAAACGCGGAGGAAACATGGCGAAACTAGGCTATCATCAGATTAAATTCGGCCGTCCTGACTTTGACACACAGGTCGAGATCAGATCTTTCGATTTAATAATAAAAATACATCTATTATAATAACAAATTATAATCGATATATCATACATCTCTGAAGCAATAATTAATGTAAAAAAATAAATTGTAAAAATATTCGCAAAAATATAAATTGTAATAATATCTTGAAATATTTTTTTTTAAATAATTATTAAAGCTACAAGCATTATACAAAGATACATAATCATACGCACTTCATCAATTTGGATATGAAAATATATTTATTACCGCATAACAAATCCAATTTTGATTGCTCTTTTAGCGTAATAATAATTACAATGTTTCGTTATTGTTCAACCCCGTATATCTTGTTGTCTCAAATAGTTTATTATAATTCTTTCAAAGAGAAAATGTACTTAACAATATAATTAACAAATTACAAGGAATAGTCTACGAGTACCCGCGCTTTTAATAGCATTTCATCAGACTTTTTTTTCACGTTGGAGCGCTCAAAGAAGAACGCAGCTTAATCTCCAACGGACGAGCGTGAGAGTTCACGCAAGTGAGAGGAACAAACGAAAGAATTCTTTTTCCTAAAAGAACGGATAAAGATAAATAGAAAAAAAACGCGATAATTACATGGTAATTAACAAATACACTAGGCAAATAGTAATCGTATCAATGTGGCATTAAAGTGAAGAATAAGAGCAAAAAACAAGGATGAAAAGAAATAGGGTTGAAAAAGAACGCTTTTTCTCTAATGACGGAAGATCAAGAAAAATAAAGATGAACGAAATATGCTGTAATTAGGTAATAATTAATAAATACTTCAGAAAAGTGTTATACATACAAGATAAAGATATCTAAATGATTAAAAGCGGACAAGATAAGAGCAAAAATGTGAAAAATAAGAAAAATATGAGAAGAAAATGAAAAAATGTACTTCCTTTACGAAGAAGATAAAAAAGAAATAAATGTGGCATAATCGCATAATAATTAATAAATACATTAAGCAAATATATGTATAGATATGGATAGATAAATGTAATATATATTTATCACACTGTATAACATCCTAAATTATCGGGTGACAATATAATAAGGATAGAAGGAAATCGTAAAAGGAGTAGAGAATTTTGGAAAGAGCAAATTATATTATTTCATTCCTAATTTCTTTCCAATCAAAAATATGAACAAAAAGATAAATGCAAAGAACGTGGAAACTAATGAACATATTAGAAAGAATAGCGATTACAAAGTGAAAAATATGAATGCTGAAGCGGGCTATAAAACGGGAATTATAAGGGCAGGAAACAACATGCGCGCGAGTAAAGGATGAACAAAAGTATGGGGATTACAAAACTGTCCGCGTATGACCACCAGTGGTATGCTCTTTTGATAGCTTTTGTCCAGAACGACCATACTGTCGGCTGTTCAAGAGAAAAAAAAAAAAACCAGAAAGGAAGAATCTGCGACCTGGGGCTTAATCGAGTCTCATCCCGACGCGACAGTTTGGACAGGCGTAAAGCGGATAAAGTAGATCGCGTACGTCGACGGAGAAAACAAAGAAAAATTGATACAAAAAATATAGAACACGTGTTAGACCGAGAGATATGCGGAAATAAATAGAGGGAAACTGGAATACCATCAAACGCGGACGTATGAAACTTTTGTTATTTCGTCACAAGCATGGCAAGATTTTGCATCAAAATTCTAATTATAAAAAGAAAAATTAATAAATTATAAAAAGTATAATTACAAAAAGTAATTAATAAGTAATTAATAAAAAAAACTAGTAAATTAAACAACAAAATAAAAAAAGTTATATATAACTGAATCGACATGTTTTAAAATTGCGAAACTTTCTGGCTTTATTAAACTGCTTTCGCGAATTCTATTTTCGCGACATCATTCAATTATATATATATATATATATATATATATATATATATATATATATATATGTAGTGCTTTTGCATAACAAGTATGTTATGTTGACCAGGTCTCGCCTTTGGTGCACCCGCGCGATAGAAATCGTGGTGTTAAACTCGCGTTACAATCCGCTGCCAACGCATTGTACGTATATGCACAACTGTTCGCCGGCAGTGGTATATGTTGGCGATTTATCAATTATTCATCGCGGCGTTCGCTAAACATTATTCAACGCGGTCGCAATAGTCAAATTCCCTCGTTACACGTTTACATGGTTTTACGGGTCTACGCGAAACACAGGAAAAACATTTCTCTCTTTCTGGAAAATCAACTTTGAGAATAATCCCGGGAGAAGAAGCTGATCAAATCGAAATGACTTTGAGACGAAATATTGAATGTTATAGATAAGAAACAAAAACGAAGAAGAAGCAGGGATTGAAGAAACGAGAATAGTTATTTATTTATATAGTACTCGGGCAATAATGGCTTCAATTTTTGTTGACAGACCTTGAATATATAAATATAATATAATATAGATAATATAAGTATGTGTAATGTGTATGTATAAAATTATACATTATTTATAATCTGTATGTGTGTATGAAATATATTATATATTTAATTATATAATTTTATATAAAACGCACACACACTTCGAGATGGAGATCGTCGAATAGAAATCGAGACGAATGTCATTTGTTAGATTCTTGAAATAAATTCAAATACAAATCTATATTTAACATATATAAAAATAATAAATACTTATTTAACATTTGCAATACTTATTTAACATTCATCTTGATAAGTTATTTATTCAGATTAACATTTAATAAATCCCCTGTGAATAAATCGATAAACGGAATTCTAAAGTGGAATTCTAAAAATCAACTTTCTGAAATAATTTTAAAGAATAATTTTAAAGAAAAAGAACCACTCAAGTCTGAATGATTGTAAGAGTTCGATAGAGATAAAGAAAGAGAACGCGTTCGTGTGTGGATGTATAAGTGAGGGAAAAGTGAGGGCTAAATTCCCCCTGGGCAATATTTCGAATAGAATGAGAGTGAGAGAAAAAGACAGCGAGACACACACACACACACACGCACACACACACACACACACACACACACACACACACACACACACACACACACACACACACACACACACGCACGCACGCACGCACGCACACACACACACACACACACACACACACACACACACACACACACACACACACACACACACACACACACACATATAGAGAGGGAAAGAGGGAGACTGAGTGTAGGAGGGTCGTAGAGAAAAAAAAATAAAAAACCGATAAAGGCATGCGAGATACAAAAAGAGAAAGCTATCGCCGATAATTAATGAATTATTCATATTCGAATTCGTTTTTATCACGCATTGTAGCGTGTTTTCGTTCATACTTATTCATCGACGGGCTCGTCCGACGATTTGGTGCTTCCGCGATAAAACGTTCTCGTTGGCTAACGGCCGTTTGAAAGCGCGATTTAATAGACTCTCCTCTCCTCACCGATCAATTCAGACTGAAATTCAAGCCTTGTATTTTGCATTTTTCAAACTTAATACGTTCGAATTGACGCTCCCTTGGCGAAACGTGATAAAAAGTGCCTGTCGCGATTTTTTTTTACTTCGATATAAATATCGTGTCTTCGCCATTCGGCTCATTGATCGTTATAAATAAAACATTAAGATATCTGACAATTGTCCCAAAATACATACTAACAAGCGTGATATAAGAGATAAAAAATTACTAAAATATACCAGTTAAAAATATCGTTCAATTTCTTTGTTAAATGAGAAATAAAACAGCTATTAAATTACTTGAGTTCAATGACCTACGTTTAAAATAAAAATAATATTAATATGTAAATATAATATAGCATTAAAAGGGAAAAAAAAAAATAAGAAACTAAAATGCGGCATCATTAATATTTCGCATGGCAAGATGTAGCGAGATTGTCTGCCGCCGGCGAGGAGAGAACAAAGCATCGTCAGAAAGATGCAAACTCTCTAGCATCTAGAGATGCTTAATTCTCTCAGGAGGATCCGCGTAGCAAGCGAACCGTTTGGCCCGATGTAATCCCGAGAAGTGGCAGAGCGGATCTATGGAAAAGGAGCGACCGCCCTAATTGGAGAGACGAAGAACGAGGGGAAAGTGAAAAAAAAAAATTTTAAATAAAGAAAAGAGAGAGATGCAGAATGTGAGAGAAGGGGGGGGGGAGGAGAGGGAAAGATGGGGGTGAAAGAAGATGCGGCACGGGGATGTGCGATCCGGAAAAGTGCGGCGATAAAAGGGATGAAGAGAAAAGACGCGCTCTCAAGCGGAGAGGGATGAGGAGGGGCTTGGCAGCCGGGGAAGAGAGCAATGTCGAGGAGGTTTGCGAGGAGCTTTCACGGAGGAAAAGCTCTCGGACTCGTTAGTGGAAAAATCCAATTTAGAACGCTGAACGGCTAACGGATCGGTTCGGTGGTGGCGCGTTCGGCGCGTTCGATTCGCAACGGCACAATGCTACACACGCGAGAAAGCGCGACCGAGTTACGCTTTATCGATCAACAATCGGATTACGGCAGCGTAGCATTGCGATCGCATTGATATAAATCGCCGTGGCTTAGTTCCAGGCCAGCCTCTTCACAGGCGAGAATCGAGAATGTTCCTCTTGGCGTATTTTTTTTCTCCCAGAAAATATGATCCAGAACGTATGACAAAATTTCCAACAATTAATATAATCCATTACTGAAAAATCTCTTCCTCCCAAATTGATAGCCTTTCTATAAGAGAATGAAAAAATATATGTAAAGCTTAATTTCAAAATTCTAGTTTTAGACACTTTTACATATTATGATATATAGTAACCAGCAGCATGATAAAATCATTTCTATACAAAAGCGTACCAGAAAACTTTTTACCTTTGTTTCTTTCACGCTTTGTATTCTATTATTTGGCGTTCTGTTTAGCTCCAATTCCCCGTGAAAGCGGTACGTATGGATGGCCAGTTTGGGCCGATCGTACAAAACGTAGACACAGTGAAAACTCGCGCTGCTGCTGCGTCGAAATCGTGAAAACACACGGTGAAAATCGTGGCTGCGTAAAGTGGTCCTTTATCGCCGGCTCTTCGCACATATGTTCACATTCGCGGAGCGATATGTGCGGCGAATAGTACTTGAATATCAAATTGTTTCGCAGTCCGACTACAATGTCGAGAGAGCTATCTGCTACCGTGTAATATTTGAAAGAACTGAGACAAAGAGACTAATATAAGCATTCATTTTGAATGCACAAGCCCAGTTTCAGATTTTAATAAAATAATTTTTCATCCGTTTCATTCGTAAACGCTAAATTTCGACTTGTACTTTTTATAAAAATTTTGCTACAAAATGTGTTGTAACGTCTTGTTAAACCCCAAATATGCATTTATGTGTGCAATTTAAATAATTAAATTTTGAAAATATAATCTTCTTTCTAAAAATTCAAATAGTCGAACAATGATCTCTATAACGCAGTAAATCATCATCACAACGTTAAAAATTACGCTAAACATCTTTTCCAAGATATATATTACAATCTCTTGATGTAGATAACTCTTCGTTAAACCGTCCCCAATTTTCCATGCAGTAATCTTTTTGAGATTGAAAAGCATATCGTAATTTTCTCGTCTTACTCTTGCCAGCCGATTTATGCCTCGCATAAAATCCTGGAGATGTAGCCGCTCTATTAACGTTACTCGTTTGATTTATTTTTATGTTTCCGAGAGTTGATTATTAATCTCGCATAATAGGAAGAGAGAGAGAGAGAGAGAGAGAGAGAGAAAGAAAAAGAGAAAGAGTATATAATTAACTCTTACTAGAAGAGTAATAGGAACTTTCCAATGAGTAAAATTAACTGCTCCATCTATGATACCATACACATGCTAGATATGAACACATATCGAAGATATTTCTTCGCTTTGTCTTGCAGAATTAACGTAATCGAAAGTAGTACCTATTTCGCCGAAGAGATCTCGCGATATTTAGGCTAATGAGTGTCGATTAACCCTCGATTGACCTATTGTGAGTTAATCGCACGGAATAATTGTCGACGTTTTTCTCTCGCAGCACATCGGCACAAATCACATGTTTTTATATCTACATCCCAATTTGGCGTTCTTGTTAATTTGCAAATCTGTCTCGATTACCGATTTTCCAACAAATAAAATTGTGTTAAAAGGCACGAAATAAGGCAATGACTCAATTTATTGGCTAGTTTTATTATAGACGAAAAATGTCGCAATTTAAAATTGTGCACGCAGCATTGCTGAATTGTCAAACTGATTAAAAAATAGATGTCTTAATAATCTCTTTTCGTTTATCATATATGGTATAAAATATTAAATATCAAGTATTAAAGTATTTAATATAGCAATAATAATATTTTCATATGTTTATAAAAATAAATGTCAATCTCGATAGAACAGATTTTACTTGCCTCTTGATTAAAGGCGACGTTCATTCTTTCGATACTCCTGCTTGCTTTGATTAATCGAGTCGCGAGCAAGGAGAGCGATGCAATCTCACGCGACGAAACTAGCTATTGTTTTTCTCCGTTCTCGACACTCGGAACGCCGAAAGTAATAAATATTCCGCTCTTGATCATCGCGGCAAATTACGGACTCGACGCGCACAGACCGTCGATATATCGATGAACACAAGCCGGCTAGTTTGTTAATTGACTATTGGGATACATGTCATTAAATCGGGTCAAATTATATTGAAGGAAAAATCTGATCAACCACTCCAAATCAATATACTCGCGTTTTCGAGTATTTCGGCCCGTCCAATATTCAAAAACGATACTTTAATTACGAGCGTTAAATAATCGGACGTAAACTTATTATATTCGCATTAATCTATAAATATAAAAATATCCTTATAAATATAGATATAAAAATAAAGTTATAATTGTAAATATTCTGATTGAAAATATTAATAAGAATTGTTTAAAAAATAAAGGTAAAACATCATTATTATATAATTATAACAAAGTATTTTTTTTTTTTAAGAACGATTTTTACTTCTCAATATGAATATAACATTGCAACGTTTTCAGTTGATAGATTAGCATTGTCTATTACTTAAAAGCTTCGCGGGAAGAAAGTCTGCTTTCAAAGCAAAAGCAGAGGCGAGAATAAAAGTTTGGCGGATAAAAACAAGCTGCAATGCGCCTATCAAAAAAATATAGCGTGGAAGTGGAGGTTTATTTAAATGCGGGAATTTTGCATACGATGATTGCAAAGAGTTAATTTCGAAAATTGTATTTCCTTTAGGCATGCTAAAAAATAAACGACACAGTCCGAAAATCGTGGTTTAATTAGCAGGAGTATCCATAATTTGAAATCCGCATTCCTTGTCCCTTGTCCTTTTCTCCCTGTAATTTGTATCCCTCGAGAAAAGCTCCGAAGCGAGATATTCCGCTTATGGATATGTCGAGACAAATTGGCGACTAGCCAGTAGGACTTTCATCCTACGATCGTGACTAACTTACTACTCTTTCGCGTTCTAGTTGCCGCGTCAGAATTCTTAGTAAATCGTATCACTTAATCAAGCACGCGTTATGATTTATTCGCGTGCTGTAATTTACAAAAAAAAAAAAAAAATTACTTTAGAAGTTTGCGCCACACTACGAAAACATTACATTTACTCCGAATATATACAATAACTCCCAAAAATACTTGATAAACTAAATAAATATAAAAAAAAGTAAAATTAATAGAATATATTATTAACTCTTTAATAAAAAAAGAAAGAGAAGAGAGAGTATGATTTTAATAATTATTCATATATATAATTTTTAAAAGATAAAAAAATTACATATTCATAATTTAAAAACCAAAAAAGATAAGTATAAAATCCCTTCCTGATACAGATATACTAATTTATATTAAAATCCAATTATAATTAATTTTATAAGTAAATACAAATAAAAAAATGTAATAATAATCTGATATTCTTGCCTCTCTTTTAATAGCATAAATCAATTTACAGTGACAATCTACGCTTACAAATATAGAATCACAAATCGTGTATTAGCAAATCCACTGTTAAGAGAAATTAGAATCGTTTTGATTGCCGTGAAAAAGGCTTTTCTCCATCGAGAGAACAAAGTAGCGGACAAAGGTTTCGGCAAATATATATCGTCCGTTAAAGAGTTTAACTCGCCGCAAACCTGTGGAAACAATGGCCATCGCGGTAAGTGTATTTTGCGCAAGGAGATTGCACTGCATTTCGCTATTCGTGTTGTCGCAGTTTGGAAATGCTGGCCTGCATTCTACGAGCTAAGAGAGACGAAATACGCCAAAATATCGTTATAGCTATTACTGGAGAACACAAGGCGGAGAGAAGACGGGATTGGCCTATTTTCCAACGAACTATCCCCCAAAGGAGCACGAAAGAACCAACATTACTCGCGTACTTTGAAATTTCGTCTATTGGGAGACGATGCAGGATTCTCCCTCGACTATGACAAATGGCCCGGCAATTTTTGCGCTTGTCGTAAATCCCTGATCGATTCTCAGACACCATCGACGTTCTTGCAACGCGAATGTTCCGCAAATATAGCGACGCGGTCTATTTCGAAGAAAGGACCATAGATCGTCCACCGGATGCATAGTGCGATGACAATATATCCAACACATCTCAATAATGAATCAAAAAATCGCTTACCAAAACGTTTTTATACATATATTCTATATTAATGTTCTGCTAATACCGATATATAACTTTGTCACGTCAAAGTTGAAAAAAGGTTCTGCAAAATTTTAATGAATATTTAATTGATTGGGAAAAAATATTTTCCAAATGTATTTAACATTTAAACGTTTTAAATTGACGTCGTATTAAATTTTATAAATTTTGGATTGTGACTAAACGTGAAATGCAATAGTTCCAAAAGATGACAAAAAAAAGACAAATAAAATCACATCAGAAAAATTAGATCAAATCAGATACATTTGTGATAAATTTACAAAATTAAAAGTATTGAAAGTTATAATACTTTAAAAATATAAAACATTTAAATCTAGTATTATTATAATCTCTGTTATTTAATCAATAATTACGAATAAATTTGCAATGTATAACAAATATTGTAAAAAGTATATAATGTTCTCTCTCTATATATATAATCAATCCTAATATTATCCTAAGTAAACTTTTAATTTGTAGATTTAAAATAATCAATCACAATTTTGTTAAAACCTTAAAATGTAAATATAATATTCAAGAAAATAGTATATATGAATCTAATAACCAATATTTCTATTATAAAAACAAGAAAAGAAAAAAATAATAAAATATTTTCAAATTCTTTCACTGTAATTAAAAGTATATTCTTTCGATATATTTAACATTCCTCCCTCCTGCAAAAAATACTACAGCATATACTACTATACTTACTATACGAAGAAAAAATTTAGTAGAAAACTTCTATCTTTAACTTAGAAAACTTCTGTATTTAACTCAGGACTTGTCGTAAGACACATTAACATTCAAGGGATTTGTGGTCGAGAGTAAGATTTTAGTGGTGGAGATTTAAATGAGAGCGCTTTGTTCGTAATTGAATTTTAAGTATTACAAAACTCGCGACACGAAGCTTACACCAATCCTTTGTTTTGTGTGAATAAATACAAATACTTGAAAATTCATTATTTCTTTTCTATTTTCGCTCAAGGAAATAAACAAAATATATAAACAGACCACCGCACTTTTTTTTATTTATAGATTTTTTAATCAATAAAATCTAATGTTGATTTCTGCTTGACGATAATTCAATCAGCAACAATAACATTTTAATATATTCTTTAATATATTCAATGCTCCTGTAACCCTATAAGTTGCACAGTAAAGAATCTATCAATTTATCAAATAAAAGATTACGCGCAATTTTAAATTCTGACAATATATAAATCATTACGTCTCTTCATAAAAGATCTTTAAAATATTTTCCACAATTATTTCCTAAAAATAATTCTTAAATAAGTAATTCGCGTATTTATCACAATAATAGATGTGACAATGTCGATACGACTCGAACATAACACGGTAAATACCTTATTAACATAATATCTTGCAGGCCGACGTAAGTTGGCTCGTTCGTGAACTTTTTAAGATGATTACTTGCTAATGGTACTTAGTATTCTTCATCGTGAATCGGAAATTGAGTGTCCCTAGATATGCAATTACACGCACGTGTACCGTCAATTAGGCAAGTTTAATCGCTAATCGGATTATCGTTGATACGCGTTATCCTGGACCATTGCGCCGACTATCAGGCCCGAATCCGCAGCCAACCAGCCAGCAGATTGCAGCGGTTTGTTGACCGTTTACAATGCGCGCGGACGCGCAGATACGCCAAAAAGTCAAGTTAATTTAATTGCCGCATCGCTCTACACGTGTAATTACTAATTTCGAATGTCGCGCGGTTGCTTCATTAATTAAATGACGGTCACTATGGATACAAACGCGGTATCGCCTATGTCGAGTTATTATATCGTCATTTAGCGTAACGATTACTGTAATATGGCCCCATATTGACTATAATGATAATCCTAATTGCTGTAATATTATGTAATTTTTAGATTTCGTCATAGAAAGAGATTTCGCCTCTTTAGCTTATAAAATTCTCTAAATTTTTCAAAGAATGATTTAATTTCTGATTTTGCCGAATTTCTTGATAACATTTTACAGCTTAATAATGGAATAGTTTAATTGACTTGATAAAGGAATCGAGTTTCAAAAGAAATAAATTTCATTTCAAGAACAATGTTAATTTAAAATAAAAAAAGATAATAAAATGTCAATTATTTGTCGAAATGTCCTATACTCATCTTGAGTTTCAGCGGGCATAAATTCCCTCGATTTTATCGGTTTTTCAGAGAAGAGTGACAACTCTCTGATATATGATGACATGATGATATCGGTACATGCATAAAAATATGCTATTCTGAATATATCTTGTCACTCAGTTTTTTTTTGTGAAACAATATTTCAATGATGGAAATATAAGTTCATTAATGCAATGATATATTAATATCCATATTAAGAGATTAAAATATACGTTATAAACCAGTAAGATTACGTAACATTATTGTGAAGAATTATATGTAATAATTTAACATAATTTAGCACAGAAAGTACTAAAATAGCACTAAAATAGCACAGAACGTTTTGTCAAGTTTTTAAAATAATTCAAAATTTTGAAGTATACGAGATAAAAGATAATTTCAAGCGTATTGAAGACAAAGAAAATTACGATAAAAAGAATTTGAATTTTGCAATAATGTAATCGATTATACGGGAAATAGAGTTATCCCAATTATAGCTGTCGCGAACGGAAAGAATGTAATTCAACAAGAAGATAATTAACGATTTTCACCACATAGCGCGTAAGCGAATTATCTCGTCCTTGCTACTTTATGCATAAATGCGAATAAATTACGTGCCCGGTTCTCTTTAACAGCGGCAGCGAATAGCGTCGAATTGCTTATAGCCGGATCCTGTGCATCAAAGTTCGACGTCGAAAGCTCTCGATATTCGATCGTGGAGGATTAATAAAGTGTCGTCTCGTCTCTTGTCCGCGCCAGAGTCGGCCAGAGTCTCTTCTAGTCATGTTTGAAGGTACGTTTAGTCAGACACGCGTGATAGACGAATGGATTTTTCTCTCGAAATAAGAATTGCCAAAATCGCTGTTCGTTATCATACAGATATCAAATTAAAAACATAACAAATATCAAAATGCATAAACAAAAACATGTTTAATGCAAGAAATTCTCTTTGCGTCAACAACATTTAGTGTTACATCAATATACCATTGACTCTGCGATTGTTTGCAGTAACAAAAATATCGACTTTAAAAATTCACACAATTTTTTCTCACTATATAAAGTTTTATGTTTATGTAACATAAGCGAGCGAATAGTGACTTGACAAGTAAACATGAGTGAATGCATAAGTCCGGATACTGTTGAAACACATTTTAAATATACAAGCATGAATGCATAGATAGATTTGTAACATTTGAACGAACGAATACTGGCAAACGATTAGATTGGCTACAAAAGTATGTTATCATTCAAATGTATAAATGAACGAATGAATTTGTTATAAAGATGTAGTTACGCTATACGAGAACGAGTGGTTCAATTTTGATATGTTGTGACGATAGTAAAAAAAAAAAAAAAATCCGTTTCATTCCCTTTCAGTCTAGCAAACCAGCAAAAGAGTACGTATAAAAGCAGAGACTAGTGCAAACGTGTAGATCTGAATTTGTGTGCATCTAAAGGAACCGCATTCGATATACAATCTATGCATGAATTCCAATGTGAATTAAATGGTTATATCAGGTAAGGACATTTTAATATTCCATATACTATACGGTTATTGTATCGCTATTATAAGCTACATTCCCTCATCTATTGATTTGACATTTTACTCAGATAATATTACATAATAATAATAATAATAATGTATGAGAATAGCAACTGTGGGAGGAAAGGAGAAGAAAGATAACAATTCAACCTACTATATTTGTGTGTTTGTAATCGGTCACAATTAAAATCTCTGAATACTCGTTTACATTCTTCCTTTATATTTTTGTGTTCTTAATTACTTATATATTTTATAATAATCACATTTATTTTTTGGCTTGGCATAATTAATTAATTTTTTATCGACGAAAAATAATATATTTTATTCTCCGTGCATATCTTTCTTTTTCTCTCTCTTTCTATATTTCTATTTTATTTTTATATCATCTTATTTTATACTTCAATATATATATATAATATAAATTGAGAGACAAACGAGCTCGAGAATATTGCACGAAGACCTGCATCACTGACGTAGAAGGAATTCATCTGCAGTAGTTTAAACGTTTCTATTACGAGCACTAGAAACAGCTGGTGCTCGTGTGCGCACCTTAAGGCCACGGTTATAGAGAATGCATGTTCCGACGGAAACTCAATCCGGACGAATTCGTATCAGACATCGGAACTAATCAAATACATTGAGGTAAGTCGAGATAACTATAGGGGTTATCTTCGGACCATCATTTTCCTCCAGTTATAGGCTATATCGCTTTAAATGAAATCATTGTTCGCGCAGTAAGTTATAAAGATTCAAGATATTTTCATCAATTTAATTTAAATCACACATTTCCGTTAATTTAGGATTTAATATAAAATTTCTCATCTAGAGAAAACAATTCAATTATTTGTATATTTCAATTCGATCATCTGTTATATTTCAATTTCACAAATTTTTTTATTCGTAAAAATTCACACAAATCTTTTTATTTGTAAAAACTTTTTAATTATCAATTGTTTACTTTATATTATATATTCAAGAATTACATTATGTCTTCTTTCGAAATAATCATCGTCCATTAATAGACATATTAGATTTTAGTATTCATTAAAAAAGATAATGTTTTCTTAAACGCTCTGTGTAACGCAGGATTCATTATCACATAACGGATATAATTAGTTCCACTTATCTCGATACATTTAATTAGTACAAATCGGCAAATTTCTATCGGCCCATTTCACTGTGTGATGTAAAGGTATATGTATATGCGATACACTAATATAATCATAATTCCTAAAAAAAATTATCACACTAAAAATTGCAAAAATACTCTTTTATTAGTCTAAATGCACATACACGAAGATATTTATTTTAATATAATTAATAAAATTAGTAAATTTAATAGATAATAATATAACTCGGTAAACTAATAATTTGTCTACTAATAGAATATTTTGAAGAAACTATAAAGTTATTTATTAAAATTATTAATTTTGTATTAAGTTTGATGTGAGACTTTTTAAATGTATTCCTGTTGATCTGTTATTCTTTGATTATTAAAATAAATTAAAAGTAAATTAAAAAAATGAATTTAATCTAATTAATATGATAATTAAAGTTAACGTAGAATTGAATTAATATTCCCTGCTACTAATCAAATGCATTAAAGTGAATATAGATGGATACGAGATGAGATAATAATTCCATCTCTCAATTTACAGATACAATTACAATAAATTAATGAAGGAAGGTAAGTTCGCTTCTGCTGAATTCAGCCGATTTTCCGGTGGAAATTTGTCAGCGTACAAGAACATTCGTTAGAGAAACTCGCGTACGATGCCGTAACCGCGGCCTAAAGTCATCGAAGTGAAGATTACGACGTCCGGATATTACTACGGCAAGACGCTATTACGATGGGATTCAACTTCCCGCAATCCCGGTCGTCGAAACAGCGCGGCGACGGGGTCGTTCGCGATTCACGATCCGGCGAAGCGACGGGGCCACATTCACGATCAAGTTTCTAACCCGTTCGCGAACTTGCGGTTACGTTTAGTTCGCCGTATACGCCAAAATTATACCACGTTTCTCTCTCTCTCTCTCTCTCTCTCTCTCTCGTATTGTCCGATTCATGTACTCGTCTGATTCCTGCAGGAACGCTTGCGGGCATCGAATGATGATACCAGCATCACCTATTGTTGATGAATCTATAGTCAGTGCCGTGCCTAGGTTTCTGTCACTTCAATCACGCGCATTGACTCTTATAAAAAGATTTTTTTAATTATAATCAAAATTTTTCAAAACCAAAATTGACAAAGTCATAAAGTCTGATCCATGAATTCATAATAATATTTAGAAATTATGACAATTCTCGTCTAAGACTCTATGTTTAAAATAACGCTAAACAACTCTAGCAATTTCTGATTTATTCTTGAAAGAAGAAAAAATAAATTTAAAAGATATTTCAATCATTTGAGATACTAAAACATCTCCTTTTAAAAGAAAGAGTAAAATAAAATATTTCTTTTACATATATGTAAGATAGAATTATCGATGAGTTGACTCTTGAGTTTACTCGTGTGTTTATTTTCTTAAACTGTAATTTTTAACATAATAAGAAAAAAGTCGGAAAATGTTTTTACTATATTAAAATGCAAAAAAAAAGATTGTTATTTTAAAAAAATGGAGAGTAAACTAACGATAAGCTTTATATGTATGTATAATGCACTGGATTTTAAATTTTCCATTTTCCATAAGTACATAACATTAATTATAGGTTCTAACAGTTATATAGTCACAACTGTGGACGTACATATGCTTATTTCCCACTAAAAATTTATAATCTATACTATCTCTCCCTGTTCGTGATCCTTCGGCAACAGTCCCTGTGCGGTGTATCTCCAATAGGTGAATCTGGCACGTTTCCAAAAGACGAAAATGAGATTCCTAGTTTAATGTGGCGAGCAAGACGACGAGCGTAAGATAAGCATGCTATCCAAAAATGTCAATTAACTATGATTCGAAATAAACCAATAGTCCAGATTAAAATATATATTTGTCTTGTTAAAAAAAAAAAAATTTTGCTCCCGTAGGGAGTAATCATAGTGCCAAGTCAATAAAAAAATTATATTTGCGTCATTAACACAGCAATGCGTGTCCAAGTGTTGTAAGAATTTGCCACAAATCCGCACGCAAAATTTTTGAGAATCTGCACAAAAATTTCTCTAGCCCTCTCACTCTTACGTTGTATTTCACGCGTGGTTTGCAGATAATTTTGAATTGAAATCGACAATGGCTCGGCCTGCACTTCCGTCGATATTACCTCGTGCATTCTGATGCGTCGCGGCGAAGCGCACACGACCCGCTTCGAGATACGCTCGTTCGAACACGAAATTTATTTCTCGATTTCGCTTCGGATCGCGATGAAAGTCGTGAAAGGTTACGAGAAGAATACCTGATACCAGTTCAGTGTACAGGGTGTCGCCGATCGACCTAACCGACCAAATCTTCCCGGCTTTGCAAATTAGCTGATATCTATATGGATTATTGTTACTCTTCTATTATTGTAATTATTATTTGAGTTCATCGTTATTTATTAAGCTTTAATCCTTCTGATCTAGGATCACCTAACTCACACAAGATAAAATGCACTTTAACATATCTTATTTTTTGTAAATATGATATATTATCAAAATATTTATATTAATATTACGAATATATCACGAATTACATGGATAAATAAAAGTGTCCACTACAAACAAATCTACTTTAAATTTATCGTAAGGATTTTAATCGCAATCGTTCGTAACACGGTGTATACAAAAGTCTAGATTTATACTATATTAATTACATGAAAATTAAGCACGGTGCTAATAAATCATTGAGATGTTTTTGTAAAAACTGATCCAGAAAGATTATTTCGGTTCTTCTGGATGGATAGACTGATTCGTGTAGCGCGGAGCAAACTCTATTATTTATGGGCACATTAGCGACGCAAACTAAGGAGAGCGTGCTTAATGAATTACTGAAATCGTATTCAACCGGAAAACCATCTGTGTGGTTACGCAATGACATTAAACAAAGCGTTAATCCTTTGATGCGCTTTGGGAGTTAAAATAACTTCATGCATCGCAAATAATTTTCTTGTCACGCATGCAATTTCGGAAATATCGGCTAATTAATGTATGTAGCGAATATCCCAAAAGATCTATATCATGATAGTAAAATCAATCTTGAGCGTTACTTAGTTTTGAGATAAATTCCTTGTTGTTCTTCGTTGATACTGAAACTGCTTGTGTAATCTCAGAGGAATCGATAAAAAAATTGATAAAAATAAAACTTTATTTTTCATTGATTAATTACTTTACTTTAAGGGAGCATAAATAGAATTTTAATGTGCGACTAAATTATTAAATTATTTGAAATATATGAATTTATATACATATATATGTCGTTTATCACAAAAGAATTTAAAAATATAAAATTTATTTAATTATAATAAACAGTGTTTGCTATTAGCAAAATGCCCTTTACGCTTTATTTGCGACTTTATTAAATTAAGATTAAACGAAATCTTTCTTGATGTAATTTTCGGCTTGAGAAACCGGTATTCAATTATAATGAAGCGAAGTCTTTCCGTAACATGAAAGCGGATAGAGTGCATCAAAGGATTAAACAAGGCACCCTCAGGTGCACCGAGGCATGATTTTACCAGGCGAAATGCGGCCGCACATGTGCTCGCGAAACCGAACAGCCTCCGGAATAGCAGACGGGGCAGCTATACACGCTATCCATCACGAAAGCTGAAGTTGAAGGATACCCGGCTAATTACTTTGTCGCGGACATGCTCGTCAGCATACAGCCACGCCTAATCTCAAAATGTGCTGACACTCTTTCGCAGCGATCGCTAATGACGATGATACGCCTCGTTTACGCAATATAATTCCGATACGCGGACTGAACGTGTATAAATATTGATCTGGTTGCGCTGCAATGACTATCACGGCGCTCTCACATCTATATAGCTGTATGACGTTGACAATGAGAGCCCTTTGAGATTAACGGATTGTCGAGATTATTACGATAATCTCAAATCAAGATCCACGGCTTGGGCAAGGAATTACGCGCAAACGTACTTAGTCCCTTTGACACACGCATTTTGCGCTTTATCGCTAAATCAATGCAAATCAATATCAATACACAGCACGGAGACAAACATAGAGAAAATAGATTTATCAACAATAATTGCAAAAAAAATGTATTATATAGAGTAATTATATCGTAAAAATTTGAAAGAATAATCAATTCTAAACAAACGAAATAAACATAATATACAATATTTGTAATATATACAGTTTTGCATATTATTAATGTTAATTATATTACTTGTATTATTATATAACACGTATTTTAAAATTAAAAACCGCGGGATATACAATTTGATCAATACATTAATGAAATTATTAAATAATTTTATTGCAAAAATTAAAATAGCAGTTAAAATAATACTAATAATAATACTTGGAGAAAATAATAATTTGATTTATTGGAAGCGAAAATGAGATAAAAAATTTTATGTAAAATATACAAAAAAATATGAAATTTAATTTAAGCATATTATTTCGCTCGAAAATTCTTTTCAATTGTGTAAAATTAAATATTTTCAATTTATCATGGAAGACATAATTTATTCAATATCTTTTTTAATTCGAATAGTATTTAATAGAGTAATAAAATAATTAATTTAATAATACCTTTAATAGTCTAATTATATGAAACTAATGAAAAGTTGAATTTATAATTTTTTCAATCAATTATATATAAATATAGAATAATATAATTAAACTTACCTAAAATAGTACCGACGTAAGAATGCGATGTGTCGAAGGATATTGGTCCGTCCGTACTTTCGAAAGATGCGTCCTTGCTGAACAGACTCGCGTCGTGAACTAACCGTATCGTCCAGAATCTGTAAGATGAATAGTAATTGTAAAGTAGTGAGATGAGAAAACTTTTTGAATGCGAGAAAGACTAATTGTCGACCTTCTTCGTGTGCTATAATAATGATAACGGGGGCGCTCACTTCGGGTCACAAAAAGCCGATAATCTGATAATAATATGAATAATGGAAAGGAAATCGTAACAAAGGGACGGGAAACATTAAATGAAGAACTATATTTCGCTTATCCACAAGAATTGTTCCGATAATTTTGATTGGATTATAAAAAATTTAGATATCGAATTTGATAACGAAAATCTAGAGAATATCTTTTCAATATCAATGAAATAAAAAATGGGATATTTTCCATCTAATTATAATGTTCGAAATCGATTCGATAATAAAACCTTTTTTTACATTATATTATTCTTTTATAATATTTTTTACACACACATATATATATATATATATATATATATATATATATATATATCTTCAACTAAATTTTCGGACATATAAGACCGTAAGGATATATATAAAAATTTATATAAAAATAAATTATTATAAATCAAATGTGTACAAAGTCTCTACGTCGTATATAAATATAGATATTGCACGCACTTGTAAAGCAAAAAATAACACAAGTACATACACACATGTACGTACAGAATAAATATCTTGATTTCCGAGATGCGATATCACTCTCGAGCATACTTTATGTTAAATGTCAATCAGTTTATAAATCCGTACATATTTATAATATAGGTATATTTCAGTCTCTCAAACAAAACAAAAATAAAATTAATGTAAAAACATCGTTAGTTGAACATTGAATTATCGATAATGAAGAAATATTGTTTATATTATAAAATTAAAACATTTAATATTTATATTCAAACTATATATCACTTTATTCTAACCAAATGAGAGAAATATATTCAACACAAAAGTCTTCAATATTTAAAAAAAATTCTCCAAGTAATTCTTACAAATAAGTGAAAAATATGCTCTAATCGTGATATTTATCGCCCATTCTATTCCTAGCATAGGATTGCTCTGGCAATGCAGGATGTCTCCTACGACTTCGAAAAATACGACATCCGAAGCCTTCGAACCTCTAAAGATCGCTTAAGCTCAACACGAAACCATGTAACATCATATAGATCAAATGGCTTCTCCCACAGATTCAGTTAAATATACACACGCTCTTTCACTCCTACAAGTGACATTTACGTAACAAATTCGCCTTTAACGAGATCATAATCTATTAAAATTGACATTTGCGCTATTCCTTGCGGATTCCTATTAAGAAAACGCGCGGTTCGAAATGGATTAAGAGCATAGATTGACGAATATCATTGGAAAATTTGAGGACAAAAATACATCATATGACATGAATAAATCCTCCCTTCGATATCAAGTGATGTCTTTTCTTCATACATATGTTGCGTTTTATTTTTCTAAAAAAAAATAAATTATAAATATAAAGATATATAATAAATGAGAATATATAAAAGTTTTAATAATTCTAGCAAGTTTTACACTCATCATATTAAATAAAAACATGTTATTTATTGGTACAAAATAGTAGTACAAATAAATTATGAGAGAGCAAAAATTTGTGGAAAAAAAGTGAAGTATTAAAATATTATAATATGCGTATATATATGGATAAGTTATTGATGTTTTCACAAAAACGCTTTCAATCATTGGCGCGCATATACCATCGAGATTATAAAAACAGCGTATCGCAAAAAATATAACAAAATAATAATAAAAATAATAACAGCGTGTTGTTCAGAAATCGATCTTTTGCATCTTTTCGGCACAAAAGAATACTATTTTTGTAGAAAAATAAATCACGATTGAAATATGATAATATTTGCTTCTTGATAAAGACATATAGGTGCTATCATATAAAGCATTCACTTTATGTAAAAATAAATTTGACCATGTTACTATATTCTGTACAAAACACAGCAACAAATAAATTATAAAGATATTTTTGAAAGAGGCAATATAAATGCATATAATATTAGAATGTGGTAAATTGAAATATGTGCATGAGAAACTCGTTAGCGTTTTTACAAATACATATGTCGCGTATATTAGTTATTATTTATAACTGAAATGCATCCGTCCATTTAAATATGCAACATAATTGCATTTCGTGACTATACTTTATATACATTTGTAAATTAAATACATTGTAACATATTTAATCAAGAGCGAGCCAAGGTTATTAAATGTGTGACGAAACATGTGTGACGAAATAAGATATTTATATATTATTAACATGCGAAATACAAGCGCAAACAAAAAATAGAGTTTTATTAAGAGAAAAACATAATTTTCTATTTAAATTGCATTTTTTAATTTCTTTAAGATCCATTTTTTTTTAGACTAATTTAAATTTATCTTAAATCTTTATAATATTATATGCGCTCATATGTTCTTGCACATTCTTACTCAATTAGATGACAAATCCTTTTTAAGCACACTGTAGCGACAATCATAGTGACAGTCATCATATGACAGATGACTGATACGCAATGACAATCAAAAAGATCGGCGAGAAACTGGAAAAATACGGCAAAATAATGACATGAATCTCATTTTGCATAAAATCAGTGTTCAAACTTATACTTAGACTTTCACAATGACAATGCGCAAATACGTACTACATTTCCGGATATCTCGTTAAAGTCCGATTTCGTGATGACATTGTATTTACATAGAAGGTCAAGCGAAACCAACCAAACGCGAAGCCACGTTAAATGCCATTACACTGACGCACATTGCTAAATATATAAATATAAAGAATCTGATATATCGAAATACTTTAATATCACTTCTTACTTTAATCTAATTTCTCTTTCTCATTCTCTCACCTAAAAATTTGGAGATCTATAGTGTCTCAGCATTCGATGACTGACTCTTTTGTGAATTGTCAATATCTAAAAATCTTACTACCTATATTTTGTTTCTTATCGATATGGATTGTCAATTATGTTCTGCCTTTTTTCAAAAAAACTTGAGTTGCCTTTCAAGAAATGTAAGCAAAATAAAAATGTAAACAAAACATTCCGGGCGTTTCACGCAAAAAGAAATTAAGGAAAATATCTCAATTATTTTGCACAATTTTTTCTGTGTGACAAATTCCTAACCAACAAATTATTGATGGTTTATAAAAAGATCACAGATTTATAAAAAAAAAAATATTAAAAAATGTATTAGCAAAATATAGAAAAAAAAATGTTATTCCAGCATGTTTCCTATGTAAATTACGCATTTGATTTGTACTTCATAGAATAATTAATGCAAAAAATCATAAACGATATGCTATAAAAAAAAAAATTATATATATATATATATACATATAAGGCATTTTGATTTTATTTATCATATTGTTAATTTCTCCTTCTTTCGTCCCTAGCGATCTATTTTCAATAAATATTGTCTATATTCAAAAAGAAAATAATTTTATTTCTAAAAAATAAAGTTCTTTTAATGCATTAGCTACTAACGGCTATTCACGCTTTTATTTAGAGACCTGCCAGAACGATTGTAATTCTTTTCGCAGCATTTATTATCATCGTATTAGCAGCGCGAAGACGCCGGCGAAGAAATGACTTTAACGTAGCCAAGCAAAAAGACGCTAACACGCTGGATTACCATAAAGATACGCGGCCAGAGTTGGGACGCATTATCCGAGGAATTAGGGAAAGTGTAACAATTAGTCCCGGCTCTTAATGGCGCGCTAGCCGTGCTGCATCCGCGACGATCATTTTCATAATCCAACGTCTTTACGCCTTCGCCACGGACCACGGCATTGAATCGTCAGCTTTTCTTTGTCTTGAAGAAGGCTCGTTATGTCGTATCTTCGCCTCATCGCATCGTAACCCCTCGCGAAAAAGTCGTTTAAGTGCCGCTTTTAATGCGCGAAGCTTGTAAAAGGCGAACTTTCGTTGCACTTGCCAATCTTTTTGCCATTAATCTCTTAAGTTTGTACATACAGGATGTTCTCCAATTAAAATCAAGGAACATTTAATCTATTTCTATCATCATAAATTTCTAAAACAATTAAATAACATCTAAATATGCATATTATTCAAATGATCCAAATAAAGATGTACAAAGAAAAATTATTTACTAAATATTAATGTATTAAAGAATACAATTGCTTTTTTTTTCGTTTAGAAACTATTTTCTTTTACGCTAAATTATTTGACTATATGTATTCAACATTAAATATGAAAAAAGTTGCTGATAAAGGGAAAGAAGAGAGATCATGCCATCAAGAGATTAAATTTTTCTTTAAGAAAACTCGGTACCAAATTCCTTTGGCAAAAGTAGAACTTTACTACTGGCATACTTTCATTCTTAAAGATATTCCGTAGTCATTTTAGTTTTTATTGTTAAATAAACTTGGTCAATAGTTTATGAGATATCTGTATCTCTTTTATTACAAATATTGATTCGAACTAATAATCAAGAGAGATTAAAGTGATTATTTATTAATTTTGTGATTTTCGCTCTTTCTAATCATTACGAGAAATATTGACATATTAATATAGCCACAAAAAGGAATCATCCGTTGAATAATTCTTTGAGCACGCTTCTTTATAACAGTTATAACTTCTTCAGAAGAAGAGCGATCGTGCTACGAAGCGGGAAAGTAGTTCAAATAATAATTTTCCTGTTTTTCCTCGAAACTGCAACTTTTACATAACGTTTATTTTCATAATGATCATAAGCGCGCGATATACGTACTTTTTATGACCCGCGCGCCCGCACCGAGGAGGTAAATTTTCATGATTTTTACCACGATGCTGCGCTTTAGTAACAAAGGTCCATATTGTATTAAGGAAGTCCAGGCACACATACAAAAATATCTTAGAGGTAGAGGAAAAGCAGCTCCGACCCTGTGCTCTTTAGCTTTCATATATTTCATAGCCGCCCATAACACGCCCCCGTATGCACGACGAAACGATGCGTTGGCTTGGATGCTAAAACCTGTGCCCACGTACGGGAAAACTGGATCCGCAACATCCGAGCTAGGTGCGCCGAGGTACATACGGCCTATTCATGTGCGAAGCCTCTTTCATCGAGAAACAAAAGCGCGGGTAGAAGTGAGAAGGTGTCGCCTGTATACGATGTCTATTTCCGACTCTCAACCGTACCGCTCTCTCTCTCTCTCTTCCCAAGACTAGATTTTATATCGAGAAATCGCTAAAAATGTATATAATGTGTAAATTATTTTCTCATTTGTGTGCGTGTCGCACAATCTAAAAGAAACTAATAAAATCGTCGATAAAATATAAATAGTTATTTTCTCATAATACAATAAAAAATGTATCTTTAAAAAAGAAGTATATCCTCCTTAATAGTTTTTAAAAAAAAAATATGTCAAATGTATATCGTAGAAAAAATACGTGTTGCAATTTTTTTTGTTCTTTTTTTTTCTTGAAATGTTAAATTAATTTTTCCTTGAAAATAGGTTTCTTCCCATAGTTTATATATATATTTAATAATTAATTTTTATTCTTTATAAAATTAATATTAAAATTATATATATATATATATATATATATATATATATATAATTTTTAATATTAATTTTATAAGGAATAAAAATTAATTTCATAAATACAATGCAATCCGAAAAAATAGGGTACTATAGATTGTGTATTATATAATACAAATTGACCTTATGAAACGTTGCAGGCATTTTTACAATTTATCCCTTGCAGAATCTAAAGCAAACAAGAGAAAAGATCATAGGACAAATGCATTCTAATCGCAGACGTTGCGACAAAAGTTATAAAAACCTATCGACGATCCATATATATATTCGAAATATGAGAGATAGCCGGTAAGTTTGCCAAATAAATTCACTAGGTCGTATATCCGCGACACGGATAGGAGCAGGAACATCGCATTGCAATACTCGTGACGAGAACAATCATCGAGTGAAGGCCGCTGCGACAAGAAACCGGGACGGCGCGTGTGTGTCGCACACGGTGGAGGGGGGAGGGGGACTTTCTTCTTCGCTTCCTCTCCTCAACTATTATCTTGCCAGTTTGTACCAGGTGCGCCAGGGTGGAAACCGCCACCGTCGTACGACAGTACAGGAGGGTTTCGGGGAGGGGGGGATGGCGCGGAGGGTGTGGCGCGCGCTTGGTACGACGACGACACCGGGTACGAACGAAGGGAATTGCGCGCACGGCTCGATCCCCTTCTGCTTTACATTTTATTGCCCGACGTGAATTCGACCGATTTACATAAAGATATGTACGCTGTAGTTACATCGGTGGACTGAGAACGAGACTGCGGAGGAGAGATGTTCGAGGCATGTTTCTCTCTCCTGTGTCTTCTATCACCTGAGGAGAGAAAGCTGCGTGTCGTTTGTCGCGTAGAACGCGAAATTTGCGATGCGGGGGTGGTGCGCGAAACGGGAATGCCAATACATATCCGACGATTTTTTTTCTTGTACTCATTTATTTAACATTCTCCGGATGGCTTTAGATATAGGGGATTCTTCGCGAACTGAAATTCTTTCGAGACTGAAACTCCCTGGAATTGCTGGAACGTAGAACGGCAGTAGATATTGCGTCTGGCGGAATGTATAGCCGTAATAACTGTGCGAGTCGTAACGCATCAAGATAAGTGGCAATAGTGGGCTGTAACTTGCAGCAATCGTAATCGTTGAATGAAAGAGCTTTACGTAATTATAAATTGCAATATAATTGATTGGAGCAAAGATATGTATATTTAATTAAGTTAATGTATTTTTTTAATGTTTTCAATACATACGCAAAAATTAAATAATAAACATATATATATATATATATACACATCATACATCGCGAGACTTGTCTTGTCCAAGAGAGAAAGACAACTATTCCCCCAATACACAGACCGATTCCGCTAATAGAATCATTGACGTTCTAATTCCACGACTTCAAGGAGATAAGCGCGGCGCAACAAATTTTCTTCACGGTGGATTTTCGAAAGTAACTGTAATCGCACCAGCGAGAGATGCGAAAAAAAAAAAAAGACAATGACGTCACGTCGTCCTCGTCGTCGTCGGAGCAATTAGCGGTAATTACGCGCGACCAAATCCGACGCACGGGAATCACGGGACTTGACTCACTGATTTCTCTCTCGCTCTCTCTCTCTATCTTTCACTCTCTTCTTCCCCCCCCCCTCTCCCCCGCTGCTCCCCTGTCTCTTCCTCCGGGGGTGCCGCAAATCCTCCTGACTGTCGGATCAAGAAGTAGTACCCGCCAGTTAATTAGCTTAACGTCTATGAATTACGGGCGAAATTTCCTCGGAAACTTGTTTCCCTTTCCTCTTTCCTCCTCCCCCCTCCCCCCCCTCCCTCCTCCTCCCGCCGAGGGAAAAGGAAAGGGAGCGAGGAAGAGGGTGCACGACGGCGATGGGCTCGCGAGCAAACCATTCCCACCGAGTCACTTCGCTACGGCCGAGATACTAGACCATTCGTTGTAACTTTGCAATCTGCATGGTGCACGCGGGCGTCACGGTCTCTTGCATAATGGATAGTTCGACAAATGTTTAACATTGCTCCTCGCGGGACGCGAAATCAGACGAAATTTTCGCAATCGAGGTGATTTAATGCGATTATAGAATTCATCTAACACGAATCTTCTCTATTATTGAAATGATGTGATTATCTCATACCTTAATACTTAAAAAAAGTCACTCAACATTTAATTTATATATATATATATATATATATATATATATATATATATATATATATATATATAGTGTAATATCCTATTAATTAATAAAGCGATAAGAAATAAAAACTGTTTATTTATTATCCGTCAATTAATTTTTTTTTACTAATTATGTCTTAGAATAAAAAAAATAGCGTTGATAAAAATATAATTTTAGTTCAAGAGGACTGAAGGACTTGAGAAAATCATACCATATACCATAATTCCGAAGACAGACTTATTTCTAGCCATTTCTTAAGTTAATAAATACGCCGCAAGAGTGAAAGCGCGAGTCAATATTTAAACGATTCCGTAATACTTCGACAGACTAGTGCGCGGTTTGTATCGTTATTAAACTGGAGCACTATCATAAATTAAACTTTCCGATGTTGCGTTATATTCCAATCTTACATTAAATAAGCACGAGAGTGAAACTCTATAATTGTTCTTCCTATAGATAGTAAATCTGGTAAATCTAGTTTGACGTGCAAACATTGATATTATATTCGCATTTTTTTTCTGTAATTCTCCAATTATCATATCTGTAAGCATTGCTGCTGTAATTGCTTAGCAACAAAAATTCCTTGTCTTAGAAAAAGCTTTAATAATTGTATCTTATAATACATTTTGTGTTGAATATAATCTCTCACTGCGAAGAAATGAATTCTTCAAAAATAATAAAAATATATAAAGAACTTATATAATAAAAAATAGGAATGTTTTATAATTCTAAGAAAATATTTAAAAATAAATCTATTTTCGTTATTAATAAAAAAGATATATGCATGTAAAGCAATTTTCAAATAACTTCGATTATACGCGACATATACAAACGCTATAAGCCACACGTGAATTGGTCTTGATCACCATCTTTAATCGGATTCATATACTACTGACCTAATTAGGACATATCAAGAACGTTGCAGTGACACCCCACCGACTTTATCCACGTCATTTTACCAGCGTATGTAAGAGATACAAGATTCACAATTTTCGAAATTTATAAAAAATTGTACAAAAGCTTACTCAGAGAAGTTTTGCTAAATCGTGTAAAATCTTTATAACGTCATAGATCTGCAAAAATCGAAATCTGATATCTTTTTCGAATTTCCGATATTCGTCATACTTTGATTTTGAAACTAGATTTAGAATCTAGTGTTCGAGATAGCTGAAATTTCAACAGTCTTCTCGGATGTCCAGACCCAGATCCGGTATCGATCTTGTGTCTTTGCTCGAAACACGCCATGCACGAAGGCAAAAAGGAACTCGTTGTGTATATCGAGATAAGGAAAGGTGGATTCGTTTATGGGACTCACCTGTCAAGCGTCTTCAGGTGCAAAATCAGAGGTTGCTCGGAGTCGGTGACGTCGCGACGTATCCGGTTGCGATGTTGTCTCAAGGTCGCGGTGTCATAAGTGGCTGCCTCGTAATATCCAATGTATGAGTTGCGCGTGATATCTGAAAAAATGCACGAAGGAAACGGTTCTATTAATGGCCATGTCTCTGGGAAGAGAATGCGTTACGCAAACCGTAAATCGCGAGTCACGCGAAGATGAGTTGCGCCATAAAGGTACGTTTGCACCAGGTGCGAGCATGATTAAGAGCGCGAAGGAGCGCTTCCTCATTTTCTCAGATAAACCAAAAAGTCTTCCCGTTAATCTCTTCTTTTATAGATAAACGAAGAACACAAAAAGAAAGTTTCTTTTGTTGTTACAGAATAATGTTTATATACATAGTTATTAATATATTATTTCGTACCATACAATTCAATATTTTGCTTGTGCCTATGTAATTTATAAAGATAAAACTTTGAAAGTGTAAATCTAAGTCGTCCTATAATTAAATAATTATAAAAATACAAAATTATCTTGGAGTAATATATTTTTATTTTTTATTTATATAATATTAAATAATTCTGCTGTAGTCTAAAAATAATGGTAAAATCTTCTCCCTAAAACTTAATACTTTTTTTTCATAATTAAAAAAAACTGATTCAGACAAATATTTCCAATATTTTCATTGTCAGATTTGAATTCTGTTATGTAATTTAAACATTAAAGTGTATTCAAATCGCGCTTGACTGTCCACAAAAAAAAAAACGCGTGATAACTGTATTTTGCTGAGATCGTTGCAAAATTCAAAGGTACATAGATCGGACGAATATATTTTCACTTCCATAGTTTATTGTAAAAAAAGGATACGACAAATATCTATATGTTTTCTTCATAATAAATATAATAGAAAAGCGAACTCAGGCAATTATATCTATCATTAAATATAGAGCAGTAAAATGAATACATCCATAAATAAATGTGTATTCTAAATAAATAAAACATCCATGTTACAGAAACTCTAATTTTAACCGGCAATTATATTTAGCGTCGAATATGCGATAGCAACAGAAATCTATATGAAATCTATAAATCCATATATCATTAAATTATATCATTAAAATTAGACAGCGGTATATTTAACGAAAAATATGCAATAATCAAAATCAATATTACTCGTTTTTATAAAAATATAATTTAAATTTTGATATAAGAAAAAAAGATTAATAAGAGAAACCAAATGTCTAAATGGTAAGGCTCTCATAAATATTATTATCTATTTATGGATTCCGATACTTTATCGTAAAATAATTGCAAAGTCAATTTTTCATTTTCGTACGTTGCAAAATGTCATATTCGCTATAAAAAGTTGTTTAATGTTTTAAAAGTGGTAAGGCAACAGAAATTTTAAGAGAAACGAACGCTTGAACATTCACCACGACCACTCAGCCGAGAGAGCTCCTCAGAGACGCGTTTTTAGATCTCGGACAAGTGCAGCGACCAAAGTGCACTTGTTTCTCGTCCATTTAACCGAAAGGATGCACACATATTAACCTTTATAACTCAGCCACTAGATTTCAATATATCGAATTTAATAATTTTTCAATATCTTTGTAAACCGTACGGAGTGGTCTCTCAATGAAGACCGAAAAGTATTTGTATGTAAAAGTGTTTTAATAAAAATAATTAAAAATTAAAAAATTTTACCGAGTAGTTAAACACACAAATAAAAAGAAAATTATGTACTTATTCATATATATAACTTGGTTAATTTTAGTTATAGACGCGCTCAATTAGATAGATGAGAGGGAATATATTAATGTGCAAATGGTCTAGAATCTTATTATTAGTGATAGAAGCAATCGCATCCGGCAAACGAAAGCTCTCGGATTCAATCCAATCACATTCGAATCCAATTACTCGCACTCGACATGTTTTTCCCGCCTAGGTATCTACATAATAATTATTTTTCAAGAGAATGAAAAAGAGTTGAGTAAACAAAAAAAAATTCATTATTTATATTCGAGTCAATTATTTTTTAATATAGTCTTTGCTACAAATTTTTATTTTAGATATTTGTCTAATTGTTTAACCATCGCAATTACATTTTTAATTATTTAAGTTCACAAAAAAAATTTCAAATAAATAAAAGATACGAAATATAAATTGCGCGATATACTTATTTTAATGAACAGACTTTGCAGATGTGTGATTTAAGCAACTTTCAATGTATATAAATGGTTTGAACGGTCAATGGAACGATGCGGAGTGCAGTTTGCATCACGTGCTTTCGCAATTAGAGTGCCGTTTAAGGTCGCGTACCATTGTTTCCGCAAATACTATCGATCGGAACACAAAAGGAACACGTGAGGCAAAGAGGAGTATTGGGACCATCATCGTCGAGAAGCGCGAGTGGACTCATTCGCCACCCGTTCAGAATATCGAATAATGTAAGTGTAATATTTCTAAAATATCTCGCGAGAGTCACGCGACACGTGTAATCGCGATGATAAGCCGAATTTTATTAAATTTATCTTAAATTATAATGAAAATATTTAATTCGACAAATAAAAAAGATCAAGAATTATTTGTCAAGCTGAATCAAATATTTTAAATTATCATTATCATTGTTCCCGAATCGATATTAGAAAGGAATATACGAAAAATATTGTAAAAGTTTGAATATACTAAAAATGTTTATTTTCAATAAAATAGAATTTAAATCTTGCATATACAACGGCATTGTACATACATATATCTATTTGTACAATATTCATATATGTATATCAATGAAACAATGAAAACAATGTTAATCCATATGAATCTATTAATTATGAATCAATCTTTCATGCGAGGCCAATTTCATATTCATTATACGAATTAGAGTTACATAATAACATTTGCGAGATGCATATTACAGATTGCTAAACGAAAACAGATCTAATATATAATTCGATCGCGAATTATTCGTAATTCCATTCGGATCAATACCGGAAATGGCGAGAATAATTTCTATTAGAAATTGAATCTTTCTTTTGCTTCTATATTCATAGGCTATTTTCATAGTTTCTCCACGTATCATTTTTATGGATTATGTATCAAAATGCAAATATTTTGAAAACCAAAAAGAAATCGGCTCTTAAAATATATAATTGCTTTGTTTTATAATATTTTGTAAAGTATTAAAAAAAAAAATAAAAAAATAGAACATGTTTAACATTACGTATAATTTACTTCTCAGATCATGATAATTATTCATCCAAAATGTTAATGAGCTTTTCCATTCTTCTATTATAATTTTACTAACAATTATATTTTAAAAAATCTTAATCTTACATTTTGTTTCACTAGAAAATTAAATAATAAGATGTAAAAGAGAAATGTCCATGAAAAGGAAAATTGTACAATTTTTCAATTTTTAATTTCCAATGTTTGATCTTCATATTCCATACAAAAGTGCTATTACATTATTGATCATAAGTTTTGTTGGATTTAGATATTGATTGGTTGTTATTTCAAAAAAGTGGAAAATTGGAATTCTAAAAATTCTTTATCCGATAGTGAATCGACATGTCCACACAAATTCATCGTACAACGAATGTAATATCACCCAAAGTGTACGCGGACTTTGGGGCACCGTTCTTCTAACGAGTCGACAAAGAAAGGTGAACGTGACTCACCTCTGTGCGGCGGTACGGGATGAAGGGGTGACGCATCGACGACGATCAGGATCCAGACAGGTAACAGCAGCAGCAGCAGCAGCACAAAGAAAATCGGACACATCGTGGCGGGCTGTCGACTTCTGCCCCCCACTGCCGCCGTAGCCGCGGGGCACATCGCAAGCCCGCGAGCCTCGTGGCGATGCCCCGTTCGGTCCTCCGCCTCCTCTTCCTCGTCCTCGTCCTCTTCCTCCTCACCCTCCTCACCCACGGCCAGGGCCGCAACGCGCATGGGCCCGATGTTTCGTGCCCCGGCAACGACTAATGGCGGCGCTATCTGCCTTTCGTCGAGGAGTCGACCACCGCAGCACTTTGCCAGTCACCTACCAAGATCATTTCTCCGTCCTTCTTCACCGGTCGTTCTCCTCCTCCTCCTCCTCCTCCTCCTCCTCCTCTTTCTTCCCCGTTTACCTTCTCCCCACCGTCCCTTCCCCGCCACCACCTCCTCCTCGTGGTCCGTAGGTCGCTCAACCTTTCGACCCCTCTCCACCGTCTCCTCCACCGCGTCTCTTCTTCACTTTCAGCCTTCCTCTTTTTTGCTTCTTTTTCTTCTCTTTTTCAGTCGGTTCCACCTCGCTTCACCTTCGACGACGGATCGACTCCTCCTCTCATCCTCTTTTCTCCTTGACGTCTACCACCTCTAGGTGTCCGGTCGTCGATCGATCCTGAAAAATGTGCATCAAAAAATTGATCATAAGTGTTAAGAATACGCAAAATTATTTTGTTCTTGGTAGAGAAGATTAGATTGTGGGTTAGAGCCGCAAACTTGCGATTGTGAAATTAGTCGCGCTGCGAAATTACGCGCCCCGTTTCCACTTACACGCTGCAAGGGAAGTGATAAGAGTGACCGAGAACATTTACCTCGTAAAAGTAAACTTGTAAACCATAAAAGAGAGTTTGTGTTTCAGAGGCGGAAAGGGGCAGAAAGGGGAGGAGAGGGTGGGAGGGGTGGGGGGGGGGATGGTGGAAGGAGGCAATAGGTAGAGCTCGACGACTCGGCAATTGTGGCCGGAGGATTGTTCGCACGAGAATAAACGCGAGCAGGCTTGTATAATGGAGCGCATTAATGGTCCCGATACATATGTACAAACCCTGAATGCAACGAGAGCTACGCCAATAGACAAAAGATATAATTCTGCGTAATAATGAATAAGAATTTTTAAATCATCGAAAGATAACAGATTGTAATGTGTTGCGTATTAAATATTATATTACGGATGGAATATAATAATTTAATATTTCATTCAACACCTCTATGTACGTAGTAAGAAATATAACAATTTTTCGTATGTTTATATTCGCGGAATAAAAATTTAATTATACAAGAAAGTTTTTTTGCATATTATTCAAGTTTTGATAATTACGAGATTCCATGAGTTAATTGTTAATTTATTCGTTGAATAATGTATGGCTTCGTAAAACTACTCCGATGCAAAGTTACTTCTGATAACACAATCTAATCCCATTTCCCAGTACCATCGTAAATTGGTCGCCTGAAATTTCGGTACATACAGCCGACGCAGAAGAGATTATTAATGAGCAACGGCGATTAAAAATACTCGCGAAATACAGCAGTTTTATAACGCGCAAACAGTTTGCATTTTTCATGGAAAAAGTTCTTGAAACATGCAAATAAAACGTGCTACTACCAGAGTGACTTTTGCGTATTGTTAATACTCCATGAACTTCTTTTTCCCGAGGAAGGTCAACTTTGCTAGTCGAAACACAATTACTAATAGCACAATACATTTTTATTCGATGTTATTGCATGTAACGTTTTTAGATGAAAATTGCAAAATAATATTCAATTAACAAGTTCAATAATGTTTTTAATAAAAGCGGACATTCTACACATTTTATAAAAAAAAAAAAATACGTCATGAAATAATATATAAAAATGTAATAATTAAGAGAGAGATATTTTTTTTTTATTAAGAAAATATATATATAAATTTTAAACTTAGATATATAATATAAAATTATATAATTAATAGTATATCTTCTATTTCCTGTACACGGATTTATTGCAGTAAACTGGTTTTCGCGCAACTGGTTTACACAAAACGTGTATATATTTCGACGTACGAGAAGAGAGCTTTACACTTTTTTTTTCCATAAAAGACCGTGCGTTGAGAAGAAACAGGTTCGCGTTCCCGTAGAAGAGCACGGATCCCTTCGCGTTCCCGTATTCTTCTCGCGAGTTCTTCCAACGAAAAAACAAAATGAAATAATAAGCACAAGATGCATTCTCAGAGAGGAACAGTCGCGTATATATAATCGAGCTTTAACATATCCGACTAACGTCACGAGAGATGCATGTTGTAATGTGTAAATAAAAGTGTGTATGCGTCGCGACGGCGGCGACGCGACATGCAAGCTCGACATCACCGGGGCGATAATACATTTTTCCTCGATGTGACACGATGCATAATCCGCGAATAAATCATGTTTACGCTTAAGCTCGTGAGCAATGAACAATGGATGCCACCAGCGGATTTTTTAGAACATTTTACTTCAGCCAACTTTATCATAAACATGACAGACTTAAACAAGAAAAAAATATATAAGATTTGACATTACATTACAATTGAAATGTAAAACACGATGAAATAATTGCGACACGATAAATGTGACAAAAAAAGAATCTAAAAAATTGTATCTTGTTTTTTTAACGTAATCTTACTGCATTGTGCTTATAAAATGCGGAAATTATTTGAATATAATGATTAGTAGAGTGAGATATGAGACAAGTTTAATTACAGGCGAATTTGCATAAACTTTACGAACTTGAAAATGTCAACGTTGGGAATAATTTTGCTCAAATGTTATTTTAACGCGATTCAGCACACCCGAGCTTTCAAGGCAAAGTCTTCGCGTCAGAAACGGTGGTGCGATATTATTTTCTTGTTATTATTCTCATTTCGAACATTCTTCTTCGACCCGTTGTAAAGTTCACAATTAAATAGGTAGGTAGGTTGCGATATTTCAGACCTCTAAAGTTTGGTGCCAAAATAAATTACGGAAGCATTGCTGCAGCCAGATACACTTGCTCGGGATCGGGGGATAGAGGTGGTCCCCAGACGGGGGATAGACACTACATTCCGAAAATGGAATGTCGACGCGATGTTCGTACGAGGAGGAGCTTTATCGCGCCTCGTCCGTGCAAGCGGAAGAATGACTTGGCACGGCGAAAGCTATTACTCGCATTTCGCAAGTCCCGGCACGGGCGAGAAGCGGCGAATTTACACGGTTCGCATTTGATGATTATTCCGGGACGAGTCGCCCAAAGCGGAAAGGAAGTGACTCATGCGAACGATATTTCCGCAAAAATGGATCGTTCCGAGTTGAAAAATGACAGAAATACGATAAATTTTTGCAATTGAAACTGTCAACTTTGTACAAATTCATTTTAAAAATTAATAGTAATTTTATATATACACACACGTACACTCTCTTTGAGCAAGTTAAAAAAAAATCGATTTGATACTTAAATATTAATATAAATATATTAAAATAAAGTATATATAATAAAAATATTAATTTCGTAAAAATATAGTCTCACACATGCTTTTACCCAGAATCCATTATCCATTAATTTAACACCACAATCCAAAAAATTTGCATACTATTTATTTCACATATAGAGCTATTAATAGAACTTATACCGCGAAGCGAAAATCTCTATTTCTGCCGTAAATACAGATTATTATTTCTGCGAAACAATTATTTTGTTCTTTTTTCTCGAGTTTTCTCATCGTCACATAAAAGCAAACTCTCCAATGAAATTCACCTTGAATCAAAAGAAACCAGTTCCTCCAATGCATTCACTTTGAATGAATCATCATTCGCGTAGATAAAGATTAAGTATTTTTTCTTAGAAGGATAAATGAATCTCTTAGCATGCAAAACTCGGAATTTCCTCACAACCATCTCGACTATCATATATAATAGTCTCGGATCCGATTTCAGCACGAATATTTGACAAAGCATCAAAAATTCACCCCCGCTTTCATTCGTCCATGCATATTTTATTCAACATTTTATTCTAGAATTTAACTAGAATCTCTGTCTCCCTCTCTCTCTCTCTCTCTCTCTCTCTCTTTCTCTCTCTGTTTCACATCATCGCGGTACGTTATCAAAATTCGATTGGGATAATCCAGCGATATCGACAGATGAAGACTCGATGCCTATGGGATCAACGTGTCGCAAGCGTCGCTCGCTGTTCGCTGGCAATCGGACAATTTTCCAAGCTCGCCTCACTGAACCGTTACCTCGCAACGCTAGCGAAACACGTTTTGCGTAATGTCCAAACGTCCAAGCAGGAGATGGAATCCGGACGTATAAAATAATTACAAACGAACAAATCGACCCCGCATGCCATCCGGATGACGATTCATCGAATCTTTCTCAACGTCGATAAATTCCCATCTTCTTTAGAAATTTGATTATCCCGTAACGTGTTTTCGTAATATCGATTACATTGTATAATAAAACTTTAATACTCTTTTCAATGTCCAACAAAAAAAAAAAAAAACAGATTATTTTCATTAGCTTAAAAAAGCACAATTATGATCTGCGAGTCAAAATGTATTATTATGTTTCCTAAAAACATATAATTACAAATAAGATTTTTTTTACATCCCATATATGTGTTGATTTTTAATAGAATCATTTCTAAATAATCGTCCTGATTTTAATTTTGTTTAGAAATATTTTTCTAGACTTCTTCACATACATATACATAGTATAAGCTAAATACTAAATAAACTAAAAACTAAATAATATTTACCAAGCATGTAATTTTCATTTTTTTCCCCGAAAATATTTTGATGGACTCTTTGACTATGCGTGCCGTTAATTGCTATCCAATTTTAAGAAAATAATTTGACATTAAAATTCCAGAGAATATATTTTCAACAATATATTACATCTTGTAACGTTAAAATATCGCAATATTTCAGTAAAATAAATATGATTTCTTTATAATTTTCAAAAACTACTAATTTTAAAACAAAAATTAATCAAAGATTCACCAACCATGCAAAAATATACTAAAGTTATATATTTTCGTTTAAAAAGCGAAGATACTATTTTATGCAGTTTTATTGGAATCAATGAGTTTTCAGAATTGACCAAAAAAACAAGCTTTATCGCTAATTTGTGTTCATTAAATTTATTTCTGTGACGAAATATGAACACTAAAAAAGTGTCGAGCCTAAAATAATTTATAAATTATGTTCATACGAATCTTCCTGTTATTTTATTCACGAGAGTTGAATTTACGAGATGAGAATTCATTACAATTGAAGTAATTTTTAATATGTAATCCGCAAAATCTTTTGTTAATATTTTATATCATAAGCTTGTGTACGTTCTTTCTCTTTCCCCAAATTAAACGTAGCTGTGCATAACAATCATAATCTATACATAATGTTTGATATATATTTTAGCAATCTTCTCCAACGAACCCAACCATCCGAATAATAGCGTCGAGATTCATAATGTTATTGCGCGTATTGTGTAACCCATTGGGAATTTCAGTGTATATTACGAATTTCTGACCTACTTTCATTTAATCGAGAAAGCAAAGCCGAAATTCAAAACAGCCCTGCACGCGTTCTCACCCCGACTAACTAATTAAAATCGAAAGATCTAGCATAAGAGAAAAAAAAGATAAGTATGTATTAAATTACGCCAGAAAACCAAGATACTGAAGATAAAAGTCTCCATATATTAGCCAGCACACATGCGGGAAAAGCGATTTAAATCGCTATTGTTATCTTTCATTCCCGGTACGTATATATAATCGCTGAACGTTTAACCGACCGTTATTAGAGTTAATATAATTTTATCCTCATAATAATCGTTCTCTGTTTTAATCATTAAAAAATCATTAAATCCATGAAATGAGAATATCGCATTATCATCTCATGGATATATATGAAAAGACAATAAACTTAATGGTAAACCGTTCACTTCCATTTACTCCTAAACGTGATATACGTGATATTGCGAAAACCCTGAGTGCGATGCCATTTTGGCATAACACGGTAAAACACTTTGCCTGGGAGGGAGCAGAAGAAATGACGGACGTCAATGTACAGGTCTTGCACTTACTTCCGCGACATTGCGACCGAGCTTACAAACTTCATCCAAAAGCCTTGACAAGGCGTTACCTTATATACTTCTATCGCAAATATTTCCTCGATGATTACGGATTAATATGGAAAATCAAAGGACGAGGCACAACTCGTTTTTCGTAATCATTAATTTAAAAAAAACGCGAGATTAAATTTATGTAAATTATCTGGCGTGTAAATTTCTTGATATGTCCAAACAGCGAGATTGCGAAGAGTCAAAAAAGAGTCTTGACACTTTTTAAATTATCCCGAGGTCTCAAGCTACTTTATTATAGTATATTTCAAAGTCCTATTATCATAGAAAAGACTTTAGCGAAAAAGAGCAAAAAAGAAGAAAAAGAGATGAGCCTACAATTTTTATTTCAATTGATATAAAATATTTAAAAAGATTTTTAATCATAATTAACAATGTTAAATTCTAATCATAATAAGCAGATAATCACATAAAAAATTATAAAAATTTTGTTTCTCAAATTATTTTAAATCTGGCACTGCATTAATCCCTTTAAATTAAAAAAGCCATTATAACATGAAATTTAATCATTGAAAGTAAATGGCTTAAATTTAAAAATTAAAACATTGTAGAAGGTACGTGTCTAATTTTAACACGTAAATCTGTATAATGCCAGGAAATGTAATTTAATAGTGTAGCCGCAAACACAAAATATCATTCCATTTTCCAAACCTCCTTTTTTCTTATATAATTATAAATATAAAACTTTTATTGTATAACAGCTAACAATTACGAAAGCGCGTCAATGTAACGATGTAACAGAAACAAAAGTTTTTATTTTAACATATACGTCACGTATATTAAAATGTATCTCGATTCAACTGATCGAGTTTGATCGAATATGCAACAAGCATCCCGTGTGTTCACGAGAAATCTATCTCGCAAGGTAAAAAATATGTTCCTATCATTTGGATCTCGAGGCATATCACAGAGAATTGCAGGGGTATTCAAATGTGACGAAACAGGGAACTCGCGTGCAAGATGCGTAGACACACACACACACACACACACAGATCCCCCCCCCCCTCATTATCACACATCCTCTCAACAACGGATACAACAGCAACAATAAAACAATGAAAATAACAATTATTTCGATAAATCAAAAATCAAGGCATCGATATTTTATGAATTTCATCACTATTTTTTTATCAATTTTGATAAATACAAAAACTATGATATCGAAATATCAACGCGTATATAAATCTGAATATCGCGGAAAATGGCGTCCTCTGTTTGAATTTTATCCCATTTTATCCGATAGACTTGAAATCTGTCAAAGATACCGCGTTTTGAAAGGACATGCTTGCCGGGCCGCCCTGTATACGCACGTACTAACATACACATACATACAGTTGCGCCTGCTCTGTTATATATGTTAATGTCTGACACTCACCGAAGCGCGCAGCTCGTCGTAGCTCCGAAAATCCTGCCGCCTAGGCCACGGGCGTTTTCTCAATCACGATCCTGCTGGCCGATGATGACGCGCGCCACGCGAGGATGAAAGCCCCGTGTGTCATCGGCGTTCACCGTCGCGTAGCGACGCCGCCCGCGTACTCCGCTGTGCGGGACACATCAGGCATCCGGGATACGGTGTGCGCACACACAGGGACACTAAACACACAGAGACACACGCGGAATGAGAATCGCGGTGGACGGTCCTTTGACACGTCGCTTACGTTGACGGCCGTGGCGAGAGAAGCATCGCGTTACGCGTGAAATGAAGTATCACGTCGCGCACGAACACGAACACGATACGAACAAATTATCGATATCGACGTGAGCGCGGTCCGCATCGAACTGATGAGATTCGCGCGTACGAAGACTCCCGAGGACAACGACTTCCACCACCACATGCGCGCGCCTTCGACCCAGCTGTATGCTTCCCCTTCTCTTGCACCTATCTCTCTCTTTCTCTCTCTCTCTCTCTCTTTTTCCCTTCGATCTACGCAACGCCGTGAGATCTTCTACTGCTCCGTCTGCTACTCGCGTTTTTTCTCCCTCCTCCTCCTCCTCTCTCTCTCTCTTTTATTAATATACATGTTAACATATTTATTATAGTAAAATCACAGTTAATCAAGACTTTGATCTCGAAATTTCACAATCGCGTAAGATTATATATATTATATATATACAATTATGAATATTATACAAAATGATGCGCTAAAATACATTTATTTTATACATTTGTCAAAGCGCAGAGAATAAATGTTTCTTTCTCCTTCTCTCCCGTATCCTTCTGTCATTCTCTCGCGCCGAATCGCTCCCCTCCACAAACTGAACGGGCTTATTCACCCTCACACCCCCTCTCGCCCCTTCCATCCATTTTATCTCGCGGCGAACACGTCGTCCGCCGACTCGCGCTCGCGCGCGCATTCATCCTGTCTCCTGTTCAGCCTCCTGGCCTCCTCCATGCGAGAGGAGGAAGATTGGAACAGCCGCCGGCACACAGGCAGGACGAGATGCGCGAGCGCCCGGCGTCGTTGTCCTTTCGAACTTTCTCTGTCTCGCTCGCGTCCTTTACGCCGAGATATTCCGCCTCCCGTTTTTCGCCTTGGTGTGCTCCCTCTCTCTCTCTCTCTCTCTTTTCTCCTCCTCCTCCTCTCTTCCTATACCTTCCCGTCTACCCCATAGATCTACATCAACTTCGTACAGTTCCCGTGTCTGTCACGCTATATATTTTCGTATCTGTCGTTCGGTATATTGCTTTTACCCCTCGTATATTCGAAGTATAAGCGCGGCGAGCCTTTCGCTACGCGAAGGAGGGCGATCTATCAATGAAACAAAAAGAGCGCGTAAAGACGACGACGATGGTGACATAAGGACAGGGGGTGGCGGTCTGGAATCCCTCCCTCCCTTCATCCCATTGGTCTTCGACAGCGCGAAACCATTACCCCGGGAATGTTGCGCGTTGGATTAGTTTGATTATCGACATGCGGCGGCGTCGGGGCCGCGAGCAATTTAATTATGGAAACGGTATGCTACAAAGGACGAGCCCGCGATATCCAATTAGTTTCCACGAGCTGCTGCGAGTTCGTATTCGCTCTCAACGATTGCTAACCCCGGCAGGAACGCTAATTGTTCGTAACTATCGAACGAGGAAGCTTCACATTAACTGCTGCGTGATCGCATTCTCGCATTTGTTTACAGATCTGTAATTACGTTTTTGTTTTAAGAATGACATTCAACTATTAACATTAGCCATAATATAAGAAAGAGAGAGAGAGAGAGAGAAAAAGAAAAAAATTGAATTGTAAACATATTTAATAATTAAGATAAAAAATATTGAATTATTCTTAATATCAGTTCAATAAGTTCAAATAAAATTAAGGTAGAATTAATGTAATAATACAAAATAAAATGAAAATAAGATTAAAATAAGAAGTAATTTTATTTCTTTTATCGTTAGATAAGACCCAACTTCATTTATACTAATGTCAGAAAATCTTGATAGATTGAATCAAATATCTTTCTGACTTTGAAAGAAATGCAAGAATCTTACGTACGTAATCTTTCGATATATTTTTGCTCGCGGAACCAAATTACATCATTAATTCGCAATCGTGTCGCGCAAGCAAAGTCGATATTCCTCGTCTCTCGTGTATTTCCTCTTGACGTCACGAAGTAATGCTAAACGAGAATCGTCGAGTCATTCCCGGAGATGCGAAAAAAATTGATTCGTCTCTGGGGTGGATCCGAGGGATGGAGAAGAGAGTGATTGTCGGCCTCGTATAAAAGGTGCGAGATTGATGGCGAAGCCTTTTTAACGAGAAAGTAAAGGCGAACGTTAATCAATAGTATACGCGCGGCACACATTCAAAATAAATTCTAATCCGCTACCGTCTCGCTCGGAAGAGACGATTACCGGATCATTGTTCCGTTCGGCCATTCTTTTCGGGATGCTGCGGACGGCTTTTCTCGCCGTCCGATCGTATTAGTCGCAATTAGCGCGGAATTTATTCCTCGAAAAGTTGCCGAACAGTTAATGCCATTTGATTAATCGATCTTTTTCAACCATCTCAACAAATTGTTACAGAAATATTCGCATATTTTTTTTTTTTTTTAATTTTTTTGCCAAATCTTTTCTAGTACAATTGTCTGTGTGTGAAATATTTCATATGCGGTTAAATAAATAAATATATATCATATAATATTATGACAGTTTCTCTCCAAAAATATAAATGAAATACGATGCCAAAAAGGTATGCGTAAACTGAATTAATCGTACATACGTTAAATACATGTGTATAAAAGAAAAATCTTTCAGATATTACACAGTGTGCAACTTACTTCTCTAATATCTTTGATGTAGTCTTATCTTGGATAATAAATCTTTTCCGTTTCTCAACAATTTTTACAAAACTCAAATTTCATCTTCCTCATGCAACATTCGACTTGATCGTTATGGAAATTATTTCTCTGATATTTAAGTGTTTTGCCAATCTTTACTAATAAAAGAAAGTTGGCACGATTGATTTTTAGTACATTATCGCGGCAGATGATGTCGCTCTTTAACAAGCTACGAAGATAAAACAGGTGAAACAAGGTTATGTCTTTCTATGCTGCGTTAAACATCTGTTGTGTCAAAATTGTGAAGAGACAATCTGAAACTCGAGAAAAGAACGCGAGCTTCTGACAATCAATTATGGTAATTTCAATATATATTTTAATTAATAAATTTATGGGAAATTTTATAATCTGAGATTTAATCTACTTTTTCTATATCCTTATACATGTAACTGTCTTTGACACAATAAAGTTCCTTGATTTATTTATAATTTTATTTATTAATATTACAGGCACGTTACTTTAGAGAAGAAGATATAGATGGTCTGTTGAATATCACAATATTATCATTGCATATTTTTTATACATCTTGTATAAGTTGAATAAATATTAATATTATTTTTTTTTTATAGAGTTTCGGGAATGTTTCTATTTGTTTGCTCGAAGCGGTCAGATTCGTACACTTGATGAACTTACCATAATTATGAGATCTTTAGGGCTAAGTCCAACTATTGCGGAGTTAAACAAGTATATGAAAGATAAAGGTAACAGTGTTTTTATATTAATTATTTTTTTTCAAATGAAAAGTGTTTGTCTACCTCAATTTCAGGTGGAAAAATGTCTTTTGCTGATTTCTTGGAAGTCATGCATCTTCAGACTCGTGCAGAGGATCTACCGAAAGAAGTGATTAAAGCTTTTCAAGCTGCAGATATCTCTCACAGTGGCACCATTCCGGCACGGCAATTGGCACACATGTTGCTTCACTGGGGAGAACAATTAAGTAGCAAAGAAGGTAAATAAAGAATTGATTCAATTTTGTTTTTACTGTTGCTTCACATACCATCTTTTGTTATAGTGGAACAAATCTTCCGCGAGGCCAATGTATCTCTAAATGGACACGTTAAATATGAAGACTTTGTGAAAATAGCCTGTGCACCTGTACCTGATTATTACTAAATATTATTAAAAAACTCACATTGATATATATTCTATTTAATATTTTTACTAGATATTTTTACTAATAGATGAAAATGCATGAAAGAGGAAAATATTTTATATATAGATACAAAAAAAATTAATTTATTATATACTTTCATAAAAAATTGTATAACTTAAAAATGTGGTTATGGGATTTCCATGGTTACTGAATATAATAAAGTTTATTTCATTATTTATTCTTTTTATGTCTTAATTATACTTTCAACCCTGTTCAAGTATATATTAATTTTTAACAATACATCTATCGTACATTCAGATACTGAGTTTTTTATAGATAAGGAACGTTTATTTCTAGATCTAAAAATTAACATTTTATATTAATAAACATTCTATTGGTATTTTTAATGTACTAACGAACTTTTATGAACTTTCGGCATCGCTAAATTTACATATTCTGTGACAAATTCAATGCATATATTTACAATCTCTTCAACTACTTTATTCGATATTAAAAAGAAAACATCAAGGGTAAAGATGAATTTAAGTTATACTTTTGAGACATAAGACTTTTGAGATTTTGCGATATATAAATTCCTTAAAATCTTTGAAAATTTCTTTCGAAAAAAGAAATAAATAAATTTGTTGCCAATAGATTACAAAAAATTCACGAATTAAAAGAAACCGATAAAAATTGAAATAAAGACTCAAAATAATTGAACTTTTTTTCTATTAATCTTCATTTAGGAAAATAATCAGAAATTAAACAATTAAATTTGTTTATAATAATTACAATCATATAATTATATCAGTAATTTTCCTTCTAGTTGGAGTATTATTACACCATAAATAATAAAAAATAAAAATATTTTTATTTTTTATAATGCCAGTATTTCTTTCTAGAGAGGAAGAAGTTTCTATCAAAACTACTTATTCATGGATACACATATCTCACCATAAAACAGATAACGAGAAACACACTCACATATTCTTTATATCGGACGAATCTACGGACGAATTATTTAATCTTTTTTAATGTATATATGGAAAGAATAAAATTATTCTTTGAGTCCAACAAGGATGAAAAAGAAGCTTTGGCCGCCAACCGTTTAGTCGATTAGTCGAATCGATAATACAAGGATTACCCATCTTTAGATGCATCCTGAGTCGGAGGCGAGCCGCATAAAATCACCGCCGTACTAACAATTGTTGTGAGAAAGAAAACGCACAATAGCGCACGATCACTGACCAGAGCAACTTGTTTCCAATCTAACTCTGTCCTTTCTCGGCGATCCTGTTCTATCAGGCGCCGCTCATTCCTCTCAATAGTCGCGTGCACTCTTCCCAGGACCCGAGACCACTGCGCCTCAAGGCCGCCTTCCTTTCCGAGATCTGTGTAATCGTTCGACATGATTCGTAAAGCATTGATCGCGTGACACGAATCAGCTGATTAACGAAATGGAGATTAGATCAGACTAAATCAAAGACTACAAGACTATCAAACTAAAATCAAAGACAATGATCGATCAGGCTATAATGTTTCATGAGAGAAATATGTTCGTAACCAAGTAAAACAACAAAAATATATTGTTCGATTAAAAATATATTGGATATATGAATATATATAAAAATAAACATTATTTTATAATAATCATATATCATGCAAAAATTAAATACTTTTATAAAAATATGTATGACTTTTTGCAAAATATTTGCCATATTTTTCATATTATGATAAATTTATAAAAAATTGGAAAATTTGTATAACATTACAATTTTTAAAATAAGATATACTTTTTATAAAAAAATAAATGAAAAAATTTATAACATAGAAAACACAGAATAAGAATTAACAAACTCACTTAAAGATAAATATAAATACATCGTTCGAGAACAATGACATGTATAATAGTATGGAATATATATTTGAGTTAAAGAAATTAAGTAACACGTATTTTTATTGTTAAATCAATTATAACGAGAAAAAATATAATCAATTATTTATTTATAAAATAAACTTACCTAAACTGGGACTGCTGCTATTACTATCATCCCTCCTCGATACATATTTGGGAGATACGTGCTGTTCCGGTATTTCGGATTTACAGTGCAGCGGACAATTGTTCTTTCTTCTCGGGAATGGTTCCGCCGGTTCCTGCTGATATAACAAATCTCTGTGATCTCAGATTGATGATCGCGCTGTAACTTTTCTATAGAACATAGAAATTGCGGGGACGCATTTCTAGAAACTATATCAACATGAAACTTTATCTGTGCAAAATATATGTTTTTTTCACATATTCTCTTTGATTTTCTATAAATTTTTATATTATCTCATAGTTCTTTTAGCTTTCTTTTACTTTAATTTAACTTTCTTTGTGTAATATTATATTAAAAATATTATCTTTATTTTTTTGTAATTTATATATGTTTTATGTACATTTTTCTAATTTATGTATGAAACAATTCCTGCTCTTTTTTTGTATTCTGAGCTTGGGTTCTGCTTAAGCTATTAGTTGTCGGAAGCTGCACGATTCTCAGAATTATCATTTGATCGATCGCTGAGAAGCGCGCAACGGAATATTGATTCAATTTTATATTATATTCAAATTATTAAGAAACACCGGATGGCGATATTTAAAATATCCCGCGTGTTACAAAGAACAATATCCATGTGTATTACGTTATCCGTTTTACCGATCTATTCTCCTCGTCGAAATTCAGAAATACTATCCTGGCTAATTTGTCTAAGACCAACGATCTCACGATACTCGGTACTCGTATACCCCGCACTCCACGGTGATGCAAATTCAATGTCACAACCGCCAGACCAGATGCAAACGACACTAGACAAATGCTGACACCGTAATAAAGACCTGTAAACATATCGAAAGGAAAAAACATATACCAATAAGATAAATATTAATGTATCTTTTTTAAATATACGATTCTAAAAAACGAAAATAATAATTTAAGAGTAAAATTGCAATATTAATTTTTTAAATAATATTTCCATTTTATAAGACACAAAATATAAAATACTGTGTGTATATTGTAAAATAATATTGTAAAATAATATTGTATATGTAAAGATTTTTATACATATAAATATATAATAACCTAAGAATATACTGGTGTTTAAATCGAGCGAAATGAAAAACGGCAATATTATTTTTATCATTTAATACAAAAATCTTCTCTCGATCTGAATATCATATATTTTTTTATAATTTCTCGAAGAAATTGTCTATTATTTTCTTCTAATAAATTCAAAATGATGATACCTAACCATTAAACAAAAATCTTTCTTTATTTAGTTAATAGAATATTAAATTGCTTTTATTTGGTTTTCTCGTTATATTTTGAACACACTTCTTTTTCCTTTGAAAGCTACAGTAACCGAAATAAGACGGTGCTCGCTCTTGTACACGGTTAACCGCGTCTCAAGAAAATCCCAGGTGCATTTTCCCACGAGTTTTTTTAATGATTAACGGGTAACGAGCAGCTATGGCGTTCAAACGTAAATCACAATCACATTCAGCGTTACATAAAATCAACGAAAGAATTAGGCGATACTTATTTTATATTTTAACGTTAAAAATACCTGTATATTTTTCAAAAAAAGATATAAATTTAAAATAGTTTAACTAAACAAAATAATATATATAAAATAAGATTATTATAGAACGTAAAAGAAACAGAAAAGAAAGAGAGAGTATTCTAAAAATATCTTTTAAATAAAAATAATAATATATAAAAAATAATAATAGTATAAAAATATATATCTTGCCTTTATTTTTATTAAAGATTGTGATCGAAAACAGCTGATCAATTACTCACTTATTAACGGCGTCTTCTCTGTAGGCGGCAAAGTTTCGCGAATGGTCATCAAAAAGACCGTCATAGAGAGGAGGGCCGAGATGCCAAGAGTGACTTTCTCGCCCGACTCAGAGGGCACGTAGAAAACCAGCAGGGCTGGAAAACAAATAAAAGAAACGTTCGCGAAAGTTTTTCTTTTGTCGCGGAATATTGAATCCGAGGTATTCCGCAAGATTTTGATCCAAAGTCTCAAGTAACAAACTTGAATGTAATCAACAATGGAATGACATTATAGGGCGGCAAAAAAAGAAAAGAAGATATTCTCTTATCGGCTTTTCTTTCAAGACTTTGGTAAATTTAAATTTTTTCAAGTTTTCTATTCCTTCTTTGTTAATGTGTGCACATATCTATTATATCTAAATTTTTATTAATTTATATTAATTTTTTATCAATTGTACAATTTTATTTTATTTTTTTTTTTTATAATGCCGAAAAAAATATAATTTCCCGCAATTTTTATTTAAATTTTAAATTTGTTGCGAAAAATATTAACATAAAGAAAATTAATTTATATCTTCTTATAATAATCTTTCTTATTATTGTTATTGTCATATAGAGAAACTCACGCGGAAGTATACAATTTTCCGATTTTCCGATAATAAAATTCACAATTGTTATTTTAAACTCTCCTGGATAATAACTATCAATTTTATCATCGGAAAACCATTGCGTTGTCCCATTTACCAGACAGTCTTGATTACTCTATTCGGTCTTATATGTTGTTTCAATATTTACATTTTATTTACATTGTTTTAATATTTTTATTTTTGTATATCTTATCTTTTTTCATGTATTTTTTATGTATTTTTAATTTTTATAATATATAATTTTGTCCTTTTACAAAAAACTGTTTCTTCGATTAATCGATAATTACTGATAACTTGATTTCGATATCCGATGAATCCTTGGCAAATTTCTTTCATTATCGATAAACCGCAGAAGCAATGTAATGAAATGCTTCGGTTCATGCCATCGTTTCCTTAAAAGCGGCTTAATTCGTTTTCTCTCATACAAATCCTAATGCGATTAAATCCAGTGGCCGATATTATTTTTCGAGCTATCGTTAACGGATAAAACTAATATTTTGTCAATCCTTAGTTTTATGCATTGCTTCTACGAAGAATCTATAGTATTAACAGTATTTTACTAACACGAAATTATTACTTTCAGATTATTTCATTTATAAATTTTTATTTTAAATCAATTTTTTATTAAAATATTTGTAATATTTATATACATATATTTATATAAATTATATATATATATATATATATATATATATATATACATATAATATGCATACAATTTTCCTAAGAAAACAAATCACAATATTTATACTTTTTTATATTATCTTTAAAAATATTTAATAATAATATTTGTGCGACGGAGGGAGAGAGTGAGTTAGCTCTCTCGATATCTTCATAAATTCTTCAAATTTGCCAAGAGGAATTTCTTTTTATAATATTATTTGCAATATATTCTTATATAAAGACTTCTACCTTTATCAAAATTTCAAAGCTTTCAAATAACCATATAAAAACGATTGTACGCTTTGCTTTTTTATCATCTGATAAACTTACGTATAATTTGATCGCTCGCATAATTTTAATAAAAACGTTATTCTTCCTAAGATTAAGAAAATTATTATGCAAATTTATTAGATCTGCGTCTTACACGTTCTCATAGAGGCAATCTTAATTTTCTTATGCAAGCAAGTCGTGCAGGGAGAACGGAAAGATCGCAAGGAAAAATCTTCATTTAATTTCGTATATGACTATTCATGCGGGCTGCTTCGTAGTCTTGAGGCTTATTTATGAAATTTATTTCCTAACGATGTTAGTTCTCTTTTTATTAATAAACGACCCGAGCGATACTCGAAATTTGCGTCACGTTACCGCATTACCGATTTGCAATCTTTGAAAGTTTATTTAAAAAGTTAAATTGGAATTTTTTTTATATTTTCTTTGTGTATTGTCTTCTTAAAAGATATTAAAAAAAATAATGTATTGATTAATTTATTTACACTCCGTTGAATATGATAACACAATTTTGATATGCTTTTCTTTCAATTTTATGACATAAAATTGCAACAAAAAAATGTATAATGCAAATAAATATCGAAATGATGATTATTATGTCATTATATGGACGATAAATAAAATCTATTAATAATCTATTAATAAATCTATTTCGCTGAACATATTCCTTGTCGTTTAGTCATGTATACATTCATGTACTCTACTTACCGACACCGTTGATTAGTATGCAGGGCAGAATCAGATTGAAGACGTAGAACATCGGACGTCGTCGTAAGCGAATCTCATAAGTGATGTCGGGATACGGTTCTTGACAGCAGGAGTAGTACTCGACGTTTTTACGGGCAGTGAAATCCAGAAGATGGAACTCACCGTTCGCTTGATAATTACTCACGTCCCCCTGCTCGCTCTGTCTCTCCAGTTCAAGCTGATGCCCGCAAAATTTCCCCGGTATAAGTTATCGCCGCTCGATCGCGACGATCGATGGTAGATCCGTCGTCGTTTTGTCCATAAAAGCTCGACGAATTTTCAAGTAATAAAAAGTCAACCGAGCGCGGTTTATCGAACGTTGTGCTGTTCGTTAAACGCGAAAACCGGTTTATCGACTAAAAGTTAAACTGACAATTGGCAGGCCTTTCTACTCGAGATCTCGGAATCGAGATCTTTTTGTGTATCGTGTAACAACTCCATTATCGAGAGTTGTTTATTTTATTAATAATGAAGTATTATAAATCGAGTATAATAGTATAAATAATCTAAATGGTATAAATCAGGATATACATTATTTTATTTTCAATAAGATTGTATCAGTATATGAAAAAAACTGAAGGATAAATTAAATTTTAAATTTAAATAGAATATAAATTTGTTATATAAATAGTATATCTGGCAATCATTCTCTCTTGACTGAGTTTTAATACAATTATCTTTGTTTATTTTTCTTTTTCCATTTTTATAATTTTCTTTTTATTGTATGATTTTCTCGTAGCAAAAATTATTATTTGGATGGAGAACTTGTTTAAATTTATTATTAAAAAAAGAAAAATAACGCTATAATAATAAATTTTATTTAATAAATTAATGATCAATATTTAAAAAATTTTATTAGAAATGATTAATGTGCAATAGATTTCTCTGGACAAGTATTTTGAACTGCGATGTTCTCGACTTTTATGCGAAAAAAAACAGTACCAACGTTATCTAAAATGTATTCAACGCAGAGATAGAAAATGGGAAAACTCTGAAAGATAGGCAGAAAGTTCGGCGCGGAACGGCTCTCGTATTGAATTCTTCTCGCAATGCTGGGATTAAGCTCTTCGATCTGCCCGAACCATTTTCACGACTTGGCGGACCCGCGTTTTCGATTCCACAGCTGTGTTAAGCGTTCCCGAACTTTCAAAGCCAAAGCTTCGATTCGCGAACAATGATTTTTTTTTTATTATTATTATTTACGCATCGCACATATTGCCGCTGCATTACACAATTCTTTTTCTGCATATCTTTATATAATATTTTTTGTTAAATATTTTTTGTTAAAACATAGACAGAAACACAGGATTATCCGCGATATATTCTTATAACATTTCAATAAAATTTCAAGAAACATATTCATATATAAAATTTAATTTATAATTAAAATAAATATTTTTTATATCTAATTTTTTCTTCGCACTGTATAGATTTCTTATTTTACATGAACTATATTTTTGTACGTCAATACTCTTTTCAATCTTTGAATAACAATCTACGATTTCTACCATAAAATATACTGAGGCTTCTTAAATAAAGGTGAATATAAGACCGCGAAAAATTATGACTGATCGAATGAATGCTGAATTTAATTTGATTTAAAAAGAAATCTACAAGATGAATAGTCGCGCCAATCGATAATAACCCGCGAGAAAAATTTTATGTCGCAATTTTAAATACTTCCAAAGTTCTACAATTATAAGAATCGATAAAAGAAGTGGTCAATTAAAAAATATAACTGAAATTGTCATTCATCACGATAAAATGCTTATTTAAGATATATATCTTCAAAATAATATCTCTAGGAAATTTAATATCATTAATAAAGACGCTTTTATGCGTTAATGCAAATTTTGCAAATTTTACATTTACATCATTGGATAATTCGTCTAAACGGAATATTAAAAACTCCATCTTTTTAAAAAAGAAATTCGTTAGGCAACGCAGTGACCTATTCTATCTTTTAAAATCAAATATTCAATTATGTAAATGTGAAACTTTGACAACTTACATTTGCGCGGATAAAAATCCAGAGGTGCAACGTAACATTTAGAATATGGAATTTGTATAAAACTTACTTGATATCCGTCATACGTCCAAGAGGCCCATTTCAGAGCGCATCGTTGTTCGTCAAAGGGAAAAAATTCTACGTTTATATCGCAACTGCTGCGAAAAATGCCATGACTTAACCAGACCACTTCGCCTGTGTGACTGACGATAACGTTTGTATTGATGACCGCTGAACTATATTGTGGATCCGCACTGTAACCAAGAAATTGAAAAAGCAATAAAATATGAATTCCTTTTCTTATTTTGATCTTCAAATCTTGTTTTCAAATTTTCTTTTTATAATATTTAAAAAATTTATTTTTTTAAGATTTTGTGAAAATTATATATTAAATTACTTTTTTTATTTTTTCATTTTTTTTTCTTAGTTTTTATATTCAATCAACTACAGAAAAAAATATCTCTTTTTAAAATTATCTATAAACTTTTCTTTTGGATTATCTTTTCAATTCAGAATTAATTTTAACTCTTATTTTCATCTTCGTCATAAAAAATATGCTATGCAAAGTATTTCGTAAGAAATCAAAAGAAAATTCAAAAGGATAGCAGATTTATGACATCTCTCAAGAGAGCATAAATCATTGCCTCCAATTTGTAAAATTGTTCAAATCTTTTAGAGCCACAATATATATATAAATATATATAAATATATATAAATATATACAAACTTGTGCTCTTGTCAAGATTTATTTTGGAATATTATTATTTTCGAAGCTCGCAAAGTTCACTCAATTTATGCGAAACAACTGCTCACTTGTTGTATAAAATAGTATCAGGTCGCCAGACACGATTATAGGGAACACGGATTACTCGAATTCCAGCAAATTCCGAAGCATTCCATTTCAAATGATGGTCGGTCCAGACCTGCGTAACCCAACAATTCGTCGTGAGAATTTGGTTCTTTTCATCCTGCAATAAAATCATAATATAAATCGCGATTTGTAAACAATCGTAAAAAAAATAATTTTTATATTTTTAATTTTTATACTGGTTATATGATGCTTGTATGTGTATATGTACTCAAATATATCTAGCATCGCACTTTTAATTTATTATTAAGTTAAATTTAATTTAACAATTAATTGAGACAGCATAATAATACGCGAATCATAATATCAAGGAATTCAAACAAAAAAAATAAATGTGTACATAAATAATACATCAATTATGTATGAATAACAAATTTAAAGAACTTTAAGAAAATATTGCCGAATTTATATTTATTATGTTAAACATTTCGTGGCGAATTATTTCGGGGGCTGTTTGAGCCTATTTTTGCGGCATATAGATCGCTGTTGTTTATTTATCATTTTTACGGGATAGAAAAAGGATGATAATTGTTTCAATGTACTTGGATTCAGATATGTTAATATATCTTACATCATGCTTTGAATTTTTCGTTGCTGTGCACATAATCTGTCAATCATTTTTAGATTAAAAGTGCGTATTATGCGAAATCGAATAATACACGTAACGAAAAATAGTGATATACATTAATAATTTATTAATAATCAATTGGAGAATAAGAAAGAAGTCTGAAAAATGTTTCGTAGCTGCAAATCACATCTGAACTTTGTCTTTTATGGCCTACATAAATATTCGCGACAATCGCATAATAATATGCCAAGATTCAAATGAAAAGGTAGTGATATGAGTAGCTTATATCATCCTTTTTTAAGAAATGCGATTAAGTTGTACAATTATTATCAATTGGTGATTAACAATTTGTCGAAATTGTATCGAAACAACAGTTATTTATCGATGAGATATTTCCACGTTATTTTTTCATTTAAGATATAAATCAAAACATAAGCAGGACAAATTGACAATTATAAATTATTGTTTTATTTCAGTATTTGTGGTAATAATAATCTTTTTAATGCTTAGATTTGAGTATGTCGTAGTTTTTGCATTGTTCTGTCGCATTTTCTTTTCACAATAAAATGCACATCACGTTTTCTTTTCGCAATAAAATGCACGTGTAACAATTACTTTTTCAAAAATGTCATACAAAGTGTCACGAGATAATTAAATTGTGTTTTCGTCAGTGAATACTATGAAGGACCAAAATAAGAACAAAAGAAAAACAAAAAAAGGCTTAGAACGCAACGAATAAATACAAATGAATATTTAATTTACTTAATTTAGTATTTTTGTAAAAATTATTATTTATTATTACAATAATAGCATATAAAATAAAAAATATATAAACTATAATATAAAATATAAAAATATTATCTATAAAATATCAATATACTGAATATCAAAATATATGTGTGTATGTATGGAGAGGGATATATGTATAAAGTATTAAGTAATGATAAATTTGATTATTAGTATTATATTTAACTCACACATGTCAAAACACACACGCACTATCAAAATTAAATATTCCAAGTAATTTATCATAAAATATTTAATTTGTGATGCCTCAAAGAATTATTATGTCTCTGAAAGAAAACCGTTGAAATTGATCTGTTTGATTAATTGAAGCTCGTATATTTCAGGGAAACGAATTGTGGACAATATGGTCGGCAAACGATCGACGATATATCTTTCTTTCTATTTATAGAAAAACTCGACAATCCTTGATAAAATCCGAAACAATTACACAGTTCACATTTTATAGTAATTCTATTCTTGCAATTATTTTAATTCAACGCATTTATTTCTAGATCTATAAAAAAATAATATTTTACATAAGATTTAAATATTATACACATTTTATAAATTAAATTGTATATATGTATAGTTGGCAAATCAATTAATTATTAATAAATTTTAAAAATCTCTTAAATCTAGTATAACTGAGAATGAATAAGATAATAAGTAAAATAAAATTGCAAAAAAAGGTATAAAATTAAATTATCTAGTACTTTTTTAATATAGATTTTTTGTAAATTAAATAGCTAATATAAATTTTTATACATTTATCAATGAAACTTAAGAAAACGCTTTAATTTGCTTGATAAGAACATTAATTTAACGTATCCTTTTGTTTTAAAAAAATCATAAACATTATTTTTCTAGCATAAATACCAACTTAAAGAACTTAATTAAAGTATACGGAAAACTTAATTAAAGTATACGAAATAATTTCATGGCATTTAATTGACTCTCGTAATCGTGCGAAATCCGGAAAACGACGAATTCCACGGTGAACATGTTATCTCGACAGAGATCGACGCATACGATGCTGCATCTGATCGATGCAAAAGTCCAATTAGATTTCGCGTTATTATATGCGGAATATAAATATTCAAAGTTTCAATCCGCGTTCTTTTTCCGTTTCTTCGTCCGCTCATTAATTCGTTTTAACTCGTTTCCAAACTTTCAAAAGATTACTTGTGTCTGATATCTCAAAATTCGTTTAAGTCAATTAATAGAATAACGAATGGTAACAATTGAAATATAAATAATATTTTTTAAATCGTTCATTTATTTTTAAATAATTATGTTTTGAAACTTTTTTTTTCGTGAAAGGAAAGACTACATAACTCTTTCTAATGCTCGATATTCATTTTTATGTACATATTATTTTAGACCCAACAGCAGAAAATCAACGGAATAATTTAAGATATTATATAACGATGATACTATTGTTGTGAGACTATGTATAATATTTCTCAATTGTAGAAGCTAGGTATGTCGAGAATTTAAGCGGTATTTGCAGTCGATTATTATTTGACGAATAATCACGATTTCACGAATCTAAAGTTTCATTTCCGTCAGTACAAGAATTCATAGCCTCTGAATAATGCACACAAATATATAAAGTGAAATTATATTGTAACTTAAGATTTAATTAATAAATTATTATATAATATCTAAATAATTTATAATTATTGCTTTTATATACTGGAAAAAGAACTTTATAACAAATTCAGATAGAAAAGAAACATTTTATAAATAAGTTTTTAATATTATTATTTATTTATGTTATTCTTTCTTTTATATTAAATAATTATGATTAAAAAGGATCAATAAGATTAAATCTCCAAAATAACTCCAAAATAAAATAAAGAGAGAAAAAATGTGACAGAAATATAGTGTAAGATTATCAATTATTAAATAAACAAAAACTTCTTAAACAAAAAATCGTCATAGAGAAATCTAGACTGATCTTGAATTAATTACGCTCTCTTAATTACAGATTGAATAATACTCAATTACGCTCAATAATATTCTAGAAAATTTTTGATAGATTTGGAAACTGACTGTGTAAATCAAAAGAGAAGAGAAGATAGGAAAAAAAAAAGATCGCGTGGCATTATTTGATCATTGATGTTAAACGAAACGAAACGGAAAAGGATAACGACGAGTCAAATGATTGACTATATTCGCGATTGATATAATGAGCTCTTGTTAGACGGTCCCAAGTCTCCTTGGGATGACCGGTTAGTTATGTTGCGCGAAAGGTTGCTCTCGTTATACCACCATACGCAAAACAAATGTTCGGAAACTTTCTCACCGCGCGTCTTACCTTTTCTCACGCCAATTTATCTCGCCTCTCTCCGATTAATGTGATCAGCCATGACCCCGTCGCGGTCGCAATGTTTCTATGTTCGATACACATTTTTTTAATTTTACCTTATTGTGTTTTGAGGTAAATCCAGTGAAAAATCTTCTCGAGATAATATACATAGAATGGCGGATTTAAAAACATATAAATAATAAAAATATAATAAAATTATACATGTATATAATTCAAAACTAAAATTGTTTAAAATATTGGATTATGTACGATTTGATCTCATTTATTGCAAATTTAATTTTCTATATGCATTAATATAATTGTATCTAAGACAAATATATTTTATAAATCAACCCGTGCGAAGGACACCGTGCGGGTATATAAGAAATATAGACAATAATTTTATTATATTAATTTTATGCGTTCTTAAATAATATAATCCTATAGTTTATTTCTTATAAACAACGATGATAAATACAAATATTATTTTTAATGTTTGATATTTTTGCAGTCACGAGCAGAAATTTATTTTATTAAGGACGAAATCCGTTTACTAAAAATTCTGTTTGAATGCGGTAAAAGTTTATAGACACGAACGCGTATATATAGTTAAAAACGGAATAATCACGTTGTCATGTTTTCTATCTCAATATCTGTTATTTTTTATCTGTTATTTTTTTTTGCTATCCAAAAGATACTCTCTTTTCGATTAATACGTCACTATTATCACATTTATATATGGGTATATTTTTTATGGGTATATTATTTATACTTATTTTTATTGTGCTAATAAAAAGTAACAACAGTCTCCGCAAAATTCCATGAACGTGCACATAAATACAGGAGCAAAACAAAAAATATAAAAACATTTTTGAGTAAATCCCACGAGATTCCGCTCAACTTTGTTTTTAGAAAGAAATTTCATTATCGATCAACATATTCTATTTCTTTAATACATTTTCTATTGCCATTGAATTCTAAGGGTTTCAAAAAGAGTGTCGGTTTTTTTACTGATGTTTCTTTTATGATAGTCCTTGATATTTCATTACGTTTTTGAAAAAAAATATTTTCTCTTTGCTCTAATTAAATTAATATTATATATTATTATATTAATTGTTAGCATTATAATTATTTAAGACATTCTTGTCATATATAAAATTATATTAAATATCTTTTTTTAATTAGAAAAACTCTAAATTAACGTAAAAATATAAATTACGTCAATTTCGTATTGTACTACAATATTATTACTACAATTTCAACTTTGTAAAAAATTTGCTCGCGACATTTAAATAAATCAAAATTTTTTGAAAACAATCCTTTCAGAAATGGAATTATGCTAATGTAAAATATACATTAAACAAGGATAAACTCTAAGAGAATCTTTAAAAAATGACTCTTGCAGAAGGACCTATAGACGCATTCTCTTGTGTCATATATCGTCTTTAAAACTGTTTGCGCTTGAATACTCACAACATCAATAATGTGATGAAGGGATAGCCCAAAGACCACGACCAAGGGCTGGGACGAATTTTTAGCTGGTCGTACACCGGCGTCATATCCATCCATCAAATGCTTCGTCAGTCTGTATTCGTGCTCATCACAAACACCTAAACAAATGCGACCGCAATTAATTTTCTAGAACAATTTGAACTATTTTATTTATACTTTTGGAAACATATACTTATGTACAATTTAATTTCCAATTTTCTTCATACTGAAAGAAAATTTGAATATATTGATCGCGATTTAATCAAAGAAATATACGATATAGTTTATATGATCATTCAGTATTTCACATTATTGTAATAGTATTATTCATTAATAAAATTGATAAACAGATTTTCCTCTCAGCACATGTATAAAAGATTAATTTTTAGATAATAGTGAAATAATAACATCTTTTTTTGTGTTTTAATAAAAAAAAAATATCTCAAATTAAAAAACAAAAAAATTTTATATATTTAGCTATAATATTGTTCTTTTATGTTCAATTTAACATTGATTATTCTGGTCAAGATATATTACTCATGAATATTGAAACAATACGCCCTTCAGTCTATTCGGCTAGGGCTAGGTAAGTTTTAATATCTCTTGCTTTCAAGGTTTTTATATTCGTATGTCTTTATAAGTGAAGACTATTAATAGGTTAAAAAAAGACAATTTTTTACCATATAATGTAAATAAATAATATATAGTCTCGCTGATGTAAATAAAGTTTATAAGTAAATTGTATTTTAGGCAAATTTAGCAAAGCATGAATACATTGTAAATAATTACAATATAAAGTATAAGAACTTAATTATTAATATAATTATTAATATAATTATTAATAACTTCAAATTGATAGAAATCCTTGCTGATCGCAATCAATGAAAATTTAATATAAATAAAATGCAAAAAATAAAACATTTGTGTGAATAATCTTATCACCGTCTTAATAGAAGTGATATTCGATGAAAAAATAAAACACATTATTCAGAATAGAGAATGGCGCAAGATCGAATGAGCAAGATCCTGAGAATCGGTCTCGAAAACTATCTCAGAGATTCCTTTCGCCGAACTCCTCTCTCTGATCACCGCTTTCTGATCCGTTTCGTGGATGTTCGTCCATTATGGCGATCAGCTACATGATCAGTAGCGTCAGTCTACCCTCATTGAAACGACTATTGTGCTGTGAAGCGTGGTGAAACCTGTCAGAGGACGGAGCTAATCTCAGCTCGGTCCCATTTCCTCTCGGCAATGTAGGTGCAGAGAAAGATTCTGCGAGGAAGATAAGTGATACTCGTCGCGAAAATACCGGTTGTAATTAAAAGAATGAGTTCTTATAGCTCTATCGAATTATAAGAGAGAGCTGGGCCTTCAAATAAGGATGAGTACTCTTCAAAGTAACTGTTGCCAAAGCAAAATTGTCAATAGTTTTACTGATATATAAAATGTCCCTGGTGTTTATAATTACTTTTATTTTTATATCCTTAATTTTTAATAAAATTGTTTTATCTATTTTCTGATTCGACTTTTTTTCTCAACGAAGAGAAAAAGTCTTTTTACTTTTCTATTAAAGTTTTTTTTTTTTTATTTTATTGCGTCAAACAAGATTTATGCAATTTAGGTTTTAGTAAACATAAAAATGATTAATGTAATCAGGATTAAAACTTTTGCTACCTTGGTTAATAAAAACTACTTTAATTAATAAAAAATATTAATATAAAATATTAATATAAAAATAAAAATATAAAAAATATAAATAGAGAGTTTAAACATTTTAACGTGCCGCAGTTTTACTATTCTTATACACTACTTGAATGTTTTTTTATAACTCATCGAGAGAGAAAAGGTTCTTCTCATAGATCTCATAGGAAATGCTTGTCATCGCCGCCGAGAAGTAAATCGAAAAATTTCACGGATTTGTAATAAGATCGCACGTAGAACGTCGATATGCTATATGAGCTTGCGGAATATCTTGCGGGATCTCAGCTGACTGATGTCGAATTTCTTTGAGCAAAATGATTCACCGCGCCAAGATCGTCTCTATCTCGGAAATTATTCCCTGACATATAACGATATTTGATTATCCATGCTTTTCGAGCAAAAATAAAAATTAAATGGTAGGTCGCAAAAACAATAATTAACAAGATTAACAATATGGCTAAATAATTCTTAAACATAGAAATATCAAAAATAATAATTTTGTTATAAGACTTTACATTTAATTTTTTTATTTGAATTACAAATAATTAATGTCAATATAATAAAATACCTTATAAAATATTATTACTACAATAATAAAAAACCGAATGATATAATTTTATTTTTCTCTCTTTGATTCACTAGAAAATCTTAGCGTATATATAGAAACATTATAATCTTTTTACACACACACACACACATAAGATGTAACATGTAACATTCTGTTAAGGGATAGAATTCATAAATGACGAGGAAATAATCGCCAATATTCGGTCAAGGCCCTCCCGAAATTCTAGCATGTAAACTTACTAAATTTACTAAATGCATGCACGGACCCGATTTCACGACAGCGAATATGCAAATTCTGCCGATGTTCCGATCATGGAATTTGATGGCATAGAGGAGGCGTCGAATGGTCCCTTGACGCGCCTGATTCGCAAACGTTTACACTGCTACTTGCGACGCAAACATCGAATAACGAGGTCCGATTAAGACCAAGAGCCATATTGTAGAGTAAGTAAAGCTTATTGCCAGTATCCCTTTTTTTGCGTTATTCACTCGTTAATTTTCGCGGTAGTTTAACTCTTTCATCTCTTAATCAAAACTATTTTCATTATAAAATAAATTAAATAAATTTTACTAATTATTTAATTAATGTATTAAATATTATTAAGTTGGTCAAAAACATAATTAAGAAAATAATATTTTTTTTATTTGAAAATGTAGGTAATCTATATTGCAATCTAGATTGGAAACAATTAAAAAAGATTTTTAAAAAATTAAAAAATTTGCGAAAAAGGAAAGTAAAACTATTTCAATCATAGCAATATTACAATTGAAAGCTGCAATCAGCATTAAAAGTTCTGTGAGCCTTTCTTTTATGTCACTAAATTATGCCGATAAAAGTAAACTCATAGAATTCTATTTGAATACATTGATATGTGACTGCACTTTCGCACTTGATTGTCACATTACTGTAAATAGAATTATTCACCAAAAGGTGATAAATTTAAATTTTGTACGATCAAAAATTTATGAGTAAATAAAGTATTCATTCATAATCAATTAAAAATTAACTTGATTATTTTTTCTTAAGATATTTTTGGAAAAATTTTATAGTAATTTAATTCACGTAAAAATAAATATATATGTACTGCAGATTGTAACATTATTATAACAAATCTTTGAAAATTTCAAATTCAATTTCAAGAGAGAAATCGTGATCTATTTATCAAGGACATTGCTTTATCAAGGACATTTTTCTAAAAATGGCTCGCAATTTACTGACGTTTCGGCCTTTGGAATTTGATCATGTCACTAATTTACATCTCAGACGTCTTTGGTATCAGTGGTTGTGTAGTTGTGACAGACAAAAGCTATGACGAGCTTTGACGCACAACAATATCTAAACATCAGTTCCTAACGTGCTGTACTTTGGTACCGCAAGAACCTTGAAACTTTATTGACGGCCTACATCTTTCTCAGCTTCCGAGATTATTAAACATTTTAGGAGAAGGGAGGAAGTAAAAGAGAAAAGTAATTAAATTAAAGAAAATATCTCAAAGATGACAGTTTAATGACATTTAATGACGTTTATCAATAACTCAATTTTTGAAACATGATAATCTTTCTCTGTTATATTTTTTTCCCAAATTAATGAAATTTATACTATTGTCTAACGAGCTTAATTTCGAATACAAAACAATGTTAATACAAATTTATTAAAAAGTAACTTTGAAACTAAACTTTTCAAATTTATGTTTCATATATAAATGCTTTAAAATTTTCTCAATATATAATTATTTTAATAATTTACTAACAAAAATTATATAATTCAAAAAGTTCTATAATTAAATTTTTATTCTTCAAGTGTTTAAAATCAATATATATATTTTAAATGACAAAATTTTTAAATTGTTTTTAATATATATATTGTTTTAAATATATATATTCTTAGTAAAAGTTCCTCTGTTTGATTAAATTTTTTATGTAAAAATAAACCCAACTTATAAGAAATTAATTAAAGAATGAGAATTTATTATCTACAAATTCTTCTTAAATTTATAATTCGCGAGAACTCTATTTTTCAATCTTAATTTTCATATTTCAGAAATATCATATCGATATTAAAACAATTGCCATAAAAGAAAGAGATCCGAAATAACAAAAACAAAAATTTTGCTATATAAATGTGAATTTGCTGCTACCCTATATAGTTATATAGGGTAGCAGCAAATTCACATTTATATAGCAAAATTTTTATTTTTGTTATTTTTCTCTTTCTTTTGTGTAATTACACGCCAATCAATTGAAATGCAAAATGCTCTTGTGAAAGTGATCGAATACTCACCATTCCCGAAGGCGATGATCAAAAGAAGACCGTATTGAAGAAACAAGACGAGAGACGGCGACATGGAATTGAAGACCTGGTTAACCGCGTGATCGCCTACGTACGACTGGTGTACACAGCGGCAGTTTTTAACCACCGTACAATTTTACCCCTGAATCCCGCGCTACCCCTACCAGAGGCCGCGGATTTCCGAAGGAAATTCGCGCAGGCGTTCGTCGAAACAATGCGGATGTATGTATACACAAACTGCGGACACGAAATACCGCACGCTGAATTTTCGCTCGCATTTTTGCGATCAGAACAAATCTCTTGCCCGCTGAAAAACACGAAATAATAATATCAATATGCTGTCTTTCAAAGAAATATACGCGAACATATTTGATTTTACATATTTGATTTTTGAAAAAGCGACTGAAAAATAAATCTTGAAAAGGTTATTTCTCAACATAATTATTTGTTCTTGATAATTTCATCAATCAAATATAGAAAACATACAATAATATCGAATATTGATGATTATCTTTCAAAAAACTATACGAATTACTTACTAAGTTTTGCAAATCGATTAAAAGAGATAAATCTTGGAACAGGCGATTCTTAATGCAGTTTATTCTTGATCATCCGTTAAACTAATCGATTATGAATTATTTGAATGTAATTGGAAATTGTATCGCGCATCGCGCATGCGCAAACGAGTCATCCAAAGAGACCTTTAAGGCAGATGTGAATTTTGCCGCGCAACTAAAATGCATGAATGTGATTGGCCGAATGTTGATTTAAATGGAAATTATTCTGTAATATGTAATTTAAACATCTTATTAAATAACATAGTCTATGGTTATGTTTCGATATGCACATCTATATTTGTATATATATTCATTGCGTTTATTCAAATGCCATCGATCGTTTTGTTTGTATTAAAATTAAAGTTTTATCTTATAATTATGATTTTATTAAAACTTTATTCTCTTGTGATATAGATTCGAGAAAATCAAACTATATGCCATTTATATAAATCTCCCGTAAATTTATAAGTTTATATATTTATAAACTCAATATAAATTTTGTTTACAAATTATTAAAAAAACATTACAAACATTAATTAACATTATATTAACATGAATTAAAATAAGGAAAAAAATTATATAATGATATAAACCTAAAATTAAAAGCATAAAATTTTATATTTCTAAGGTAATTAGGTTTAATGAGATTTATATTTCTTTTGTCTGTGTGCATACATTTTCTTTACATACATTTCTATACATATTGCATAAAAAGCATGCAATATAATTAATTTACATATTTTAATGATATAAAAAATGAATATAGTTAATATCTTATCCTATATAATTACAATAAATTAAAGAAAATTTAATTATATAAAAAACACCAATGATTTTATTAATTTTATGCAATACATTAAATTACAAACACAATAAATAACAGACATGACTCTTTTGAAGCAAAATATATGTATATATTTTTACAACCAATGTTCTCGTGAAACGCAAGTAATCTTTTTACAAATATAGCGATAAATGTCTATAAAATGATATTTGCATTTGTTAATAAATAAATTGTAGACAATATAAATTATTGAAGTCTCAAATTGACAATTCCTCTCATTCTTCTCTCATTATAACATGATATCAAACAATTTAACATTTATTGTCATATAAAATTAAATTTAAAAAATTAGATTTACAATTTTCTATAAACTTCTCTTATATTACACTCTGGCACTCTTGGAACTAGTGATGTGAGATAATTGAATATTCTGAGAATGTCCTTATTTTTATGTATATTCTATTCTTAGTATATTCTCAGATATTTTAATATTTTTGTAAAAAATATTCTTACAAAATATTTTCAATATATTCTTATTTTTGATATTCTCTCAGAATATATCTCTGCTCTTTTATCCATATAATTCTCCAAGAATATATTCTCTTTTTCAGAGCGTTCTCTTGAGAATTCCTTTTTATACCACTACTTCTATATAAGGCGACACTATAAACTGGGTTAGATCAACTGGAGAACCCAGGATTAGTATGCTCAATGATGCAACGTCGACAATAGCGTTTAACCGCTCGGTAGCCGATCCACGTAACCATAGGACACTCGCCGATATTGAGCTGTCGCAGACCACGCACATAATAAGCCAGTGCCTCGAGACCAGCATCTGTGACTCTCTCACATCCGCACAGGGACAGTTTCTTCAGATTGGGACATCCTGTGGAGAGTGCTTCGAGGGTCGCGTCGCCGATGTCGCATTTACCAATATCCAAGGCGCGCATACGCGGACAACCGCGTGCCAAGGCGATAGTTGCGCTGTCACTAAGCGCCTCGCAACCGCGGGCATTCAAATAACGCAGTTTGTAGCAGTGACGAGCAACGACTAGCAAACCGGCATCAGACACTCGGTCGCATTTGCCCACGGAAAAGTAACGGAGCGACGGGCCCAGACGTGCTGCTAATTCGCGCACTCCAAAATCCGTCACCTTCACGCAGTCCGACACTGACAGCTGGCGCAAATTGCCGCAGTAAGAAGCGATGGCTACTAGACTGGCATCGGTGATGCGGGTGCATCTACGTAGATAAAGACATCCGAGATGCGGCATGCGTGATAGACTCAGAACCAGACCAGAGTCCTCTACACTGTGGCAATCGCTAAGGTCGAGCGATTGCAGTTGCAAGGTGGTTGTACGACCGCAGGCTCGTGTGACATTAAAACAACCAGTCAGATCGAGTTCCCTAAGATGGGTGCAACTATCCAGTACAGTGGTGACATTGGCATCGGTGACACGCCGCGAGTGTCGCAGCACCAGGGAAGTTAAATTGAGATATGGTAATTGGACGAAGATGCCAGCCAAACCTGTTGCACCTTCCAGGACCAAACGACGGATACAGGTATGACAGCCGCGACGCGTCAGTGCGTTCAGCGCCGTAGTGGCGTTTTGCGGATAACACACCTCGACTTCTCGCCAAAGCGTCGGATGCCACGCGATCTCCCAAAGACGTCGGCATGTCTGCGCCAAAGCGCAGCGATCGCGGGTATCGAGCCAGCTGAAAATCTTCAGCAGCAGATTATCATCAAGCTGGCAAAAGTCGCTAATTACAGAATGATGTATCAGATGCTTGGGTTGTGATGGTTGTTGTGACTGTTGTTGACGGGCGGGCACGCTCGGTACTCCCGGAGTCGATGAGGACGATGACGACGTGGTGCGGCAAGCATTGTTATCGAGAGTGTGATAACCCAAGTCGATGGCATCCGAACCCGGCCGGTATACACTAACCTTCTGCGATGAGTAGCCTCCTCCCCGTTCAGAGCCACTCTGCTCTCCAAAGCTGGGAAAGAGGAGTGGGCATGATCCGTCCATTCCATGCTCTGTTCTACAATTTCAAGTTCATTTTAATACAATTATATTTAACAAGTACATACATAAATGTATACAAGTATATACATAAATGTCATTTAGATTTTAGATTATTTGGAAAAAGATTTAAAATCAAGATTTTTTTTATTAAGATAACATAATCATCGGATAATATTAAATGTGAATATGTTTAATATAATAGAAGATATGAAATTATATTTAAAAAATATATACTCGATAAATTTACTTTATAAATATGTATATCTACATAGAAGAGAGAAAAAATTTTGATTTAGCATTTAATTATCAAAATATTTAAGATTGATAAATATAGATATATAACTTATGAGGTATTTAAATTTATATATAAAAAAAAATTCATAAAAAAATTTAAACTCATTAATAGCTATACCTTACATGAATTAATTATGACATATGTTACGGCATTAATTAATTAATTCATGAATAGAGATTTATGAATTTATGAAGACAAATGTGTAATACATATGTTCCATACTTTTTCCAAAGATTTATTGCTTCATTGATGACTGTTATTTGCGCATACCTCAACGAGAAGCAGTATTGCCTTCGAAAAAAATTCACCACTATAAATCTCAAATTTAACGCGGCCACTGATATATATATATACAGCGTACGAATTACGATCTGAGGTTTCAATATTTTTCGTGCCATAGCTATTTCTAGGTGAAAATTTTACTCACAACAGGATGCCAGACAGGGAGAGTCAGCGACCGCGCGTGACATCACCGAGCAATATCGATCTATCCGCCACCTCCATGTTGATCCCGCATTCCAATTCTCGAAGCAGCTGCGGGGCCCGTGTTTTCGCTCTCGCAGGGGGGATTGCTGGATGTCGAAAGACCGGGGACAATCTATCCGATTGTCGCGCGTGTTCCGGAATTCTTTGAGTCACATGCGCGATCGTCGAAGAACGTTGTACGTGATCGCGGTTCGGATGCGGGGCGAAAAATTTGACACATGACAAACCCTCGACACACTTACGGGGCCCCCAACATTCTATCGCGACCACAGTCCCCCTTCTACCATTTTCACAACTGACTCCACTTTATCCCACTCATGCGTCGTCGATCGACCGAGATGCGAGATTTCTAGCGGCAGTCGAAATGAAAGGCGCACTTGGGCCCACGTTGCGAAAGGCACTCCGTGTCATTGACGACGTAAGATTGGATCATAGCCAGACCGAAATATTCCTCAAAAACGTGAAGGACAAGTTTCTATATGCGAAAAATAGAATGAACTTAGATATACATCACCTCTCAAGTAAATATATTTTTATTAAAATCTAAATGGAGTGAGTTAAATCAAATTATTACTCAATGAAGAAAGAGAAAACTATGCATTTTTATATATGATTATAGAAAAATTATGTACTTACTATGATTGTGTTACACGCGGGCGTCCAAAGAATCCTCGCTTTATCGGTAAAAACGATAATTATTTGCATTCGTAGTCACGCGACTAACCACGCGTAGCGCAACGATCGAGATCAAATTTAAAATTCAATGTAGAGTCATCGTTCTTCTACTCCGTGGTATATATATATATATATATATATATATATATATATATATATATATATATATACACACACACACACACACATATATATATATATATATATATATATATATATATATATATATCACACCTAATGCTCTCGGGAACGAATTATGGCATTGTCTTTTATCAGGACTAAGGTATCATCGCGCAGAAATTCACTCTTGCGTTTTTTTGCCAACGCATCGACCATGAAGGTAATTACGTAAAATCTTACTCGTCATTGTTTTTCGCCGATAATGAAGTGCATTTGCCTCTCGAGACGAAGAAATGCGGAATTTTCGTCGGGTTTTGGAAAGTTGTCCGTACGACGAATATATCCGATCTGTCGTTGTGTGCGCGTTCGAAATATTTCGAGCGTGAACGCGAATCTTTTCTTTTTTCTTCTTCGCGAATAACAGTGTCAACGATCGAACGTTGATGTTTATGGCTCTAATTTGACTTGAAATTTTATAACTTGTTCGACGATCGAATAAGAAACACAGATAATCGAGAATAATTTGTCGCCCATTTCCTCTACACAATTGCATATTTCTTTTTTTTTTTTTACAGAAGGGATTGGTGCTCGGTGTGTACGAAACAGAGAGCGAGAGCAACGTCGTGTTTACTCCTACTGCCGCCAAGTACAATGAATTAGTTAACGGAAAGCTGCTGCAGAACATCTTGCTGTAAGTCTCAATATGTCATTATTTTACTTACTACTGCTGGTTATCTTTTGTGCATCCATGCGATTTTAGAGATATCATATTGCAATACGTCTATGTTATATATAGTATCGTTCTTATCTAACAAGGCTGTACCCCTTGTGCGCTGTTGTAGACTATACTTGCGAGATCTTGATCACTTGGACATGTATGTTTACTCAATATTGAAGATATTATGTTTTTCACTCTTTTCATTGGACTCTTTCTTCTCTTGCCAAAGGATTATGACTTATGTTCCCTCATACATACATATGAATATTCTCTCCACATATTTTATTTAATAAATGTTATATATTAAGATATAGAACTAAGACCTATACAAGACAGTTTCTGTACACCATTGCATTTTGCCAAATTGTTCTTTCACTTTTATTTAATCATATAACAATATGTTTAAATATTTTATTCATATTTCCAGCCTGAAACAATTGTTATATAATGCTGCCTGAGCTTTTTTCTGACATTCAAAAGTGCTTTCCCTATGTTATCTTAAAATTCTTACATAAAGTATTTTTTATTATTAAAAATTTTGAATTTTAAACAAGAGTTTTGTACTCCACAAGCTCACTGGCATTATTTTCATTGTTTCAGGAGTGACTAGACTGAGAGACGATATTATACATATGATATGAAGCGCAACTTGCTCCGCACAAGGATTTCCTAGACATATGCTGTGCTTTATAAATGAGAATATAACTAGAGAATAATACTGCCTGATTTATGACATATTCTTTTCGACGCGATGTCAGATAAATTGAATGCCCACTTAGGGATATTTTAAGCTGTTAACCCTTCAGTTAATTAATCTTTGCTGCTTGAAGACTGAATCAGAAATTGAATATAGTAATAGTAGTAATGTCGACTCCTGGCAACAGTAATATGGGAAATGATAGCAGCGCAGGGAGCAGTGGTGGATTAGGCGACAGTAGCAGTAAAATTAATAAACTTCATCAACCTACGAATGTGTTACAAAGGATGACCGGGATATTAGAAGATAAGAGCAACGATTACATGTGTCCAATTTGCTTCGATCTTATCGATACGGCGTACATCACGCGTTGCGGACATACGTTTTGTCACCATTGTATTGTGAAGTGTTTAGAAATTAAGGATCGTTGCCCAAAATGCAGTTTTACATTAAACGAGCAGGACATCTTCCCGAACTTCCTGTTAGACGAACTAGTTTCCAAATATAAGACAAGAACTAAGGGCCTTGCGCAGTTAGGCTCTTACACGGAGAATGGTAGACACAGAGTGGTCGGTAACGATTCGTCGGCACCGGCGTCCGATGGATTAAGAAGCATCGTTGCAGCAGAGAGTGCCAATCTCACTCTACCCGACGTAAATGTAATGTTAGAGGTGCTGACCCAACGAAAGCATTTACTCGAAGCAGAGACTTGTACAGCACAAAACAAACTATTGCATGAATTCCTAAAGCATCTATTGCAACAGAAAGAAGAACAAAGGAATCAATTGCAGAAGGAAGTAGTGTTGATCAAGAAGGATATGGAAGAAGTTGAGAATATTTTAAAGGATGTTCAGAGCAAGTGTCCACGGGTGGAAGATGTCAAAAAGGCAAGCGAGAATGACACGGCGCAAGTTTCGGCCATTAGACGGGAAATGCTCGGCCTTATAGATATAATAGACTCGAATATGGTGAAACCTAGCGACAAGGTGATCAGCGGTACTGATAATTTGATTAATCCAAACGTCAGTCAGCCTAGTGGATCTACCCTAGCTATACGCAGGAAGAGACTGCACGCTCATTTCGATGATTTTGTTCAATGTTACTTTGATTCCCGTGGCAAGGAGCTACTCCTCGGTCAAAAATCGCAATCACAGAGCGAAGCACAGCAACACGGCGGAGCGCATAGCACAAGTTCCGGTCTAGATGTTTTTCGTGAGAATCTAGTCAAGTTCTCAAGATACAATTCCCTGCGTCCATTGGCGACTCTCAATTACTCGTCGGATCTCTTCAACAATTCCACAATCGTTTCCAGCATCGAGTTCGATAAGGACAACGAGTTCTTTGCGATCGCCGGTGTAACGAAACGGATAAAGGTATTCGATTATGGTGCCGTTATACGTGACACCGTCGACATTCATTATCCTTGCGTCGAGATGGTATCCAGTTCGAAAATCTCGTGCGTCTCGTGGAATTCTTTTCACAAGGGTATGCTCGCTTCATCGGACTACGAGGGTACCGTGACAGTGTGGGACGCAACGACCGGTCAGAGAACCAAGACCTTTCAAGAACACGAAAAGAGATGCTGGTCCGTCGATTTCAACGATGTGGATACGCGATTGATTGCATCTGGTTCCGACGATGCTCGGGTCAAATTATGGGCGTTGAACACCGATTATTCCGTAGCATCGTTGGAAGCTAAGGCGAACGTATGTTGCGTGAAATTCAATCCACGCAGTTCTTGTCATCTGGCATTTGGTTCCGCAGATCACTGCGTACATTATTACGATTTGCGTAACATGAAGGAGGCCTTATGCATATTCAAGGGCCATCGCAAGGCCGTCTCCTACGTTAAGTTTATCAACAAGGAAGAGATTGTCTCCGCTAGTACCGATTCTCAGTTGAAAATGTGGAATATAAATAATCCGCTTTGTCTACGATCGTTCGTGGGACATGTAAACGAGAAAAATTTTGTCGGACTTGCTACTGATGGCGATTACGTCGCCTGTGGATCGGAAAATAACGCATTATATGTGTACTACAAAGGATTAACGAAACAATTGTTCTCGTACAAATTCGACGCTGTTCGAAGCATACTAGAGCTGCAAGATAGAAGAGAAGAAGATCTGAATGAGTTTGTGTCCGCAGTATGTTGGAGACAGATGTCCAATGTCGTGGTAGCCGCTAACTCTCAAGGAATTATCAAAATATTAGAGTTGATTTAAAAACAATTAAAATTAATTGAACAGAGAATAATTACATAAATTGAACGAATAGCGTATGAATAACAACGAGAAATGAAGAAATTATTCTAAATAGCATAATATATAATTTATCATAACACGACGTGTAGAGAAAATTTTTAACATAACGGAATTTAAATTGAATATTAATTCATATTGAACGTGCGTTATCAGCGAATAAATAATTTATGAAAAAATCTCTAATTGATCCATGCTCAATTACCGAGGAGAGCACAAGTATTTTCTCTGGATTGTACATTGTGTGTAAAATGAGGGAAATTAATATTGTTAATTATTATGCGTTTTCGTATATATCTATACTCTATTTTCTAATCGGTATAATTTTAGGTATATATAATTCTATAAATTTGTACAAACTGAATCGTAATGATAAAAGTTTTTTATTGTTATAACATGTTATAACACATATTATGTGACATGATTATGTACGCACACATGATCATTTACAAAATTAAAATGGTTATACATCTTTTATAATTTTATATTAAGTTATTGATACTTAACATTCGCCGGGAATATCATAATTGCACGCTTGTTAAGCTGTATCTTATGCATATATATGTATATGTATATATATATATATATATATATATATATATATATATATATATTTTTTTTTTTTCTTTTTTTTTAGACATGATCGCAACATGAGTGAGGTTTATTACAATAAGCGCAATACTGCTAAAAATGAGATTTAAATCTATAAAAATTTTGAATAGTATACATATATATATGTTCCAAAGTATTTTTTTTTAATAATGTTTCTTATGAATTTCAAACGACGATTGTTTCAATCACCTGCATTAATCGTTAAAAATTGATATGTTTGAATACATATGTTTAATAGAACACATCCCACAATTTTGTTTTACAAAATCTGCCAAATAAATTTAAAATACATTGTTTCAGTTTTTAAAAAATTGATACAAGATAAAATATTAAAGCAAAATCGTTAAAATTGATATACATATAGCGATATTTTGATTAGTAATCGTATATATATATATATATATATATATATATATATATATATATATATATATATATACAAATCGTACCTGCATTTTTTTGAGAACTATTAACAATTGCAATATCAATATTTCGAATACAAAGATATCGGTATTTTAGCTGTCACCATCTAGAAAAGTCAGAAGTTTTGGAAAATTTTTTTGTAACCAGTTAGTGTAATAGAATCTTCAGCTTAAAGCAACTTGCTAGTATCATGATTGCATGTTTTGTAAAGAGAAACATGTGATAAGATGTAATCAACGTCTCAAATATTTTTGACGATAATTGTACATATAGAGAGCGCATGTTTCTGTTGAAATACTCTAGTGTTTGTGATTCTGGGAAAAATATTTCTTTTACTTCTTTTACTATATATAAAAAATTTTATATAATTATAATATTATTTCTTTCTAGCTTCACATTAGAATTTTTGTTGCGTTACATGTCTAATGGAAAACAAAATTAAATAACAAATTATTATTCTAAAGATTATAAAAATATTGTTGAAAAAGGCAATGCTAAGGTGCCAAAATGTACAGAGGGCAAACAATTAATATATTTTAAATTGTTTAAAAGATATATCACTTTTGTGTAAAATTTTGAACATGAATAAGTAATATATTATTTTTTAATAATTTTAAAAATTACTTTTTAAGTATCAATTATAAGAATATTAATGAAACGTCCATTTTTTGCTTAATAACAAAAAAATATAATTACGCTCTTCAATTTATTTTTAATTTGATTCATTGTACAACTATGCCAACTAAACCCCATGACAAAGTCACATTATCGCTTATAACATTAGTGTATATAAAAGAAACTAATATTTGCTAACACAAAAATTTTATGATGTATTATATCGTAAGCTGCTAAATAGTTGCTCACAAATTCAACTTGTTAGTGAGAACTGAATGTGAAATAGTTATCTATAATATCAAAATGTATTGATGCTGATAGATCACAAAGCAACAGTTGTGAATTTATGTATAGCTATAATCTTTGAAGAGAATAATTGTAAATGTACCAGTGTATAATGTATGACTGGATGAAGAAAAATATTCTAGAATAAAGAATAGTATATTTTTAGAATATATTTTAAAATTGCAAATCACTATATCGTATATGAAATAAATGTCAAAAGAATGCCTAGATTCTATTGTAATTAATAAATTTACGAATTTGTGTCTGAATCTTTGTCTTTTAAATACATTACTATCGCATTTTTCCTTATTAAAGAAACATATTATTGTGATATTTTTTTGACTAACTTTAAACGAATGTTTACGCTACAGAGCGGGACCAAAGATTCCTAAGGGTCATACTAGAGTGTTTTGGGGTTTGGACGAAACAGATTACAGCGGAGTCGCGATAGTTAGTCTGGGAAAACAAGATCTTGGTATTAACAAACTTGAAGAGATCCATGAAGGAAAGGAAAATGTACGTGCTGCCGCAGCAGGTAATTCTCATTATTCAATTCTCATTATTCAATATACTAATTGTAAGTAAAAAAAAAAGAATTATTAAAATCTGCTACTTAAATATCTTAAATTTCTAAATTGTACTTTGAACATTTTATTATCAATGAACATTGTATTATCTATATGCTGTATGTGTATTATACATAAAATTTAAATATGGTTATATAAATTTATATTATATCATAATGGCTATAATCATAAAGGATGATTATATATTCTCTCTTTTACTCTTTTTATGTAAGGATATAAGATTATGGCATGATTGATTTTAATATATTGAACCATTTATATTTTGAATCGCTCATATATTTTATTTTTTGGGGACAAATTTCAAACAAAAATTATTAAAAAGATAATTGTTTTATTTTATATTTGAGATAAAAACATTGTGTATTTTCTTGCTCTGTTTTATTATTAGGGATTTTATAGAACATTATATTATTTTAGCGGGATGCCGTGCTTTAGACAATGTTGAGATAAAGGACATCAAGCTAGAAACATTAGGAGATGCTGAAGCCGCCGCCGAAGGAGCCGGTTTATCTACATGGCTTTATCAAGGATATAAAAATGAGGAGAAGAAGAAGAAATTACCAAAGATCTCTCTTTACGGAGAAGAAGGAGAGTAAGTTTCTTTATCCTCACCATCCAAAAATTTAGATTTTCTATTGCACGAAACTATAAACACATTTTTCCGAACATAATGATTCTTTTTAGGGCGGAATGGCGAGTGGGTATTATCAAGGCCCAGGCACAGAATTGGGCTCGCGAGCTCGCAGATACACCCGCGAATCTGATGACGCCCACGATATTCTCGCAACGGGTCTCTGAAATTCTAACGAATCTGGGGATCGATGTTCAAGTGCACGACAAAAGTTGGGCCGAACAGAAGAAGATGGGCTCATTCCTTAGCGTAGCGCGCGGTAGTTCCGAACCACCTAAATTTCTAGAGATCAATTACAAAGGCGCTGAGAACCCGAGCGAATCCCCAATAATGTTTGTCGGCAAAGGAGTCACTTTTGACGCCGGTGGCATCAGCCTTAAGGTAAATCGTGTTACTTTTTTTATGATATAAAAAGAGAAAAAACTTAAAGGAAAACAATTATCATGATTGCAGCCGTCATCGGAAATGGACGAAATGCGCGCCGATATGAGCGGTGCCGCTTGCGTAGCCGCCACCATTCGAGCTGCGGCGGAACTGAAATTGAAGAAAAATATTGTCGGACTAATTCCACTCACGGAGAATTTACCGTCCGGACACGCCACGAAGCCGGGAGATCTAGTACGGGCGATGAATGGCAAGACCATTATCGTAGACAATACTGACGCGGAGGGCAGGCTGATACTTGCCGACGCATTGTGCTACGCTCAGGAATTTAATCCGCGGTAAGTAGCTGCGAATTGTTTTTACATTCCGTAATGACAAATTATATTGGGCGTAATTACACGCGGAACTGATGAAAATTTTTTGAATTTTAATCATATGCCCAATTGAAATTTTTATACTTTATAAAATATCTTTAATAATGAATAGATTTTTATTTATTTTCTATTATATATTGTGGTAGATTTGATAAATGTTCGATTCAAATAGATTTATTTTGGACATCGCTACGTTGACCGGTGCCATGAGAATTGCCCTGTCAAACTCCGCGACAGGTGTGTTCACCAATGACGGTAATCTCTATGAAACTCTGAGAAATGCTGGCACAGTAACCGGGGATCGAGTATGGAGATTCCCTTTGTGGCAGCATTTTACTGACGAAGTGACGAGTAAGTAAAAATTACTCTTCAGTAAAATAATTATTTTTTATTTTAGAAATTTGGATACTTTTTTTATATATCCAATTTATATGTATATATCCAGCAATATTACCTCTTAACTTGTAATTATCACAGAGAAAAATGTAACTTAAATGTAATGTCCTTATTATCTATCATTTATATAAAACATTTGACACTGATAAAATCTATAATTTCCAGAAAAAGTCAAGGCTGCCGACATAAATAATATTGCAAAGTGTAAGGGTGGTGGCTCTTGTAGCGCTGCTGCTTTCTTGAGAGAGTTTATCGTCAAGGATACACCATGGTTGCATTTGGACATAGCCGGTGTCATGGGTCCCGCTCACGATGAATTACCGTATATTCCTGTCGGGATGACTGGACGTCCTACGCGTACGCTAATACAATTTCTACAGACATTGTAGAAATCGCGTTAAGCGGGGGGTCTGCAGCGAATTATTTTATGCAATTCGTACATGTCAGGTGGATTCTCTTGTATAATTTTATATACATATACGTAAAAATTTACACATAGAAGGTTATGTATATACGAGATACAATATATATATAATATTGAATCGCGCCTAATATGGAGAGGATTATATTAATGCGGTCTATCCGGTTTGAAATGATAACATAGTTATATAAAATGCATAAATAACTTTTACTATAGGCCAGTAGCAATATTTTTACAATATTTAAATAATTAGCAATCTCGTTGATTGAGTCCACACTATAAGAATTTATCAAGATCAAAGATAATAGGCTGGGTGCTACAAACTAGTAACACATCTAACATAAGTTTGAAACATTTATTGTATCGCCCATATTGGGTAATGCAAAACTTGAGAATTCTGCTTAAGAGTGTGATGTTTGCATGTTATGGAAGTATGTTACCACTGGTATAGAAATAACGTATATTCGGAGAATATACATATTTAATTACTGTTCAGTATTGAATATACATATTCAGTATATATGTATAATTCAAGGTTTATACAGTTGTGCAGTTTATAAAGATTTTATCTTTGACACAATATATTATGTGGTAAGATAATTGAAAATAAGGTAATGTATCAATTTTTTATGACTTTTTATGACCTCACCATATTAGGCACTGCCTATCTCTTTAAAAAGTTACCACTTATATGTTTAAAATACATAACCTGCAAACAAAAATAATGTATACATATGACAAAAGAGTACTTGGAAATAGAATACTTTATAATATTAAAATAAAAATTGCTCATCTTATTGCAACAATATTCACAAGTTATCAATAATTTTTATTGAAATTAAATAACTCCAAACTCATCCTGTTCCATGAAATTTAATTATATTTGACAAAGAAAAAAATTCAATCATATTTTTTTAATAAAATTTTTGTATAACATTGTCTAATATTCATTCATTACTTTTATAATATTGTCTAAAATTCATTCATTACTTGGAGTATCACATTGAACACATTTGAATACATTGAATACATTTAGTTTAATTTTTATTGCAAAATTGCTATTTTAGCAATAAAAAAGACAAAATGAATAAAATGACACATATAGGAATATTAAAAAAAATTCTATTATTGAATTATTTCTATCAATATAAACCTATTTTAAATTTTTAAAACAACAGTTAATTTTTATTTTTCAAAGAACTGTCTGGTAAAAAAGTTTTCCCTTATTATACACTTCCCTTAAAAGAGATATTTTCTGTTACAAATTGATCGAACTGATAATTTCATTTTACATATGCGGCTGTACATTTTATTGTCTGTAAAAAAGCAAACTATCATTATTATATAATAGATTTGAAAATAAGTTTTACACAATGTTTTTACAATTTTGTACAAAATACTTATATGTGTAAAACTGAGCTCTTATTATAATCAGGATCTTTAATTAATTAGAATAGTAAAAGTAAGAATGCGTGCTTTAATATTCGTATCAATTCTATGTATACTACAGTGCATACAATATAATATTGTACAGGATAAAAATTACATACATTGTGTTTCATATATTGAATCTCAAAAGAAAATATAGCATTCTGTGTCCTAGGCTTGTGACATACATGAAAAATATATATAAAATAGCCTATTAATATGAGAAATAAACGATTGCATTCTTCTATTTTATTATTAATATCAAATCGATAATTCTCTTAAATCGGAAAATATTTTTTGTGTTATACTAGATGAAAAGTACACATAAAATTATCTTACATTTTGCTCTTTATACTTATGATTGTTACCTATATTTTTAGAACCTATATGAACATATATAAAAAAATGATAAATAAATCTAATATATATTCTAGAATAATTTTTACACATCTGTGCATAATTTTCTTTTACATGCAAGAGAAATTTGATTATTCTGCTAAGTATTGTTGTCTAAACTTATAATTTTATGATAAAACGATATTATATGTATAATGTATGATATACATTATTAAAAATATTCAAATGGCGTGAAAAGCATAAAATACTCATAACAAAATAATTCCATAACATAAATGATATAAAGATCGTCATCGTAATAAAACATTTAAAATTTCTATTTTAAAATCTTGATTGAATCTTAAGTCAAAATTCTGTTTCACATGTGTAACCAATGTATCCATATAAAATACACAAAAGTACACATTAGTAGTAAATGTGAAATAGAATTAAATTTTAAAGAATTTGAAGAATCTATACAAAAATAAATAAATTTTAAAATGGTGTGCAGATATTTTAGGACACAGATGCTTATACTAATAAGCATATCTAGCATAATCAGCATGCATGACATACATTCTAGTTTACAGTATATTAAATAATTTCACTATCGATATCGCACAACAGTATATTTGATAATTATTCAAAGGCACCGCAAAAGCGATAAACGCATATTTTTATTATAAAAGACATACACGCAATCTTGAAGTAATAATATAAACTAGGATGTATGGTATAAAAAGAAATAGGAAGAGATTCTTATGTATGAGAGTAAAAATATCACATTACTCATGTCACACAATTTCATTATGTACAATTATTTCATTGCCATGTTTCAACTTATAATTACAAAGTATTTATTGTTTCCCATTCTAAATCGTAATTTTACGCGTTCCGTGTAAGCTCTCGCTCCCGTCTTAAAATCTTCGGGATTAGTACAAAGAATTTAAAAAATCCATCCCTCGCATACATAAGTTTCACGAGAAATGCGATGTTTATACTGAATCACAATAAAACTGGCACTGCGTTTGCCATTGAGACCTCGATAAGCTCGTAAATTGTCGTAAATGTTACATTTGTACATATTAATCATGCTTATCTCCAATCCAGTGTAACTATAATATGTATCGCTGCATTTCAACAGTCATCAGCATCACTTGACGCAGCATTATATTCAAGTCTGCGAGTCTATAAACACAAATCCCGTATAACAACCAAGTATAATTGGACACTTTAAAGCTACAAGGAGTATATAGTCTCTGTTTTTCTTTCGAAAGAAGAAATGAAAATGCCACACATGTTAAATGTCTATGTACAAGGCGGAGGAGGCTGCTGTTGCGGAGAGGGAAGGGGCGCTGCCGCAGCGGCTGCGACTGCAGCAGCAGCAGCATAGGACGATGGGTCTGAGGGATCGAGAAGCGATGGTGGCGGCGGTAGACCGCTGCCACCGCCGCCGCCTCTTCCTCTACCTCGGCCTCTTCCACGACCCCGGCCCCGGCCCCTCCCCCTTCCGCGTCAACTCCGCCTCTCTGGCATCCCAATGTTGCTCGTTGTCTTTTCCAGGAAGGCCAGAGGTCCCTGCAGAGCACTATTGCCTATACCGCCGACCGGGAACCCGGCGGCCCTGCCACCGGCTACACCCTGCGCCATAAACATGCCCGGCTGACTGACTGGCACTCCTTGAAGGCTCGACGTCGGCGGACCACCGGAGCCCTGCTGCACCTGCAAAGTCACATCAAATGAGGATGTACTGTAGCAGGTAGTGACTGTGAGGAAGATATGTTTCCCCCATAATATATGTGACGCAACATCAGGAATGCAGCAAAAAGATATACAGCGCAGCGATATGACGAGCTTAAGCTTACATTTACATTTAACACTTATCTCTGTTCTTGCTATGATATTAAAAAGAATAATATTACTTTATGTTACTTTATTGTTACAACGCGAGAGATAGTTACTCAAAAATATAGATTCTACACGCAGCATGCATACGTTCAGAGAGATGGGACATACGCGAATAACGAAAGAAATCCGTCGGATTTGTCAGGAATGACGATAAGAATAGGCAAGGGAAATGAAAGAAAGCACAATGGTTGTTTGTTTGCGATGAACAGAGATATTTATTCTGCCGCAACATCTCTATTTGCAAGTGAAAACAATATAAGTGAAACGGTATTTCTCAGATTGCAACAGCTAATGCTTCACTAAGAGTTTATATATATTTTTGCAAACTTAGATTTATATATAAATACTCTATATCACTATACACATTTATAAAGAAATATATCTCTTTATTTGCAGGACTCACGTATGAAATTTGCAGAAGGAACTTGAATAATTATTCTAATTTACAAGTATTTTATGTTTTACCATTGATTTTCGTAATCGAAAAGTTCAATTTGTGTAACAATATATGATGTTCATGCATACAATATCTACATGCAGAAGAATAAGAGCATCTTATATGTATATATATATATATATATTTCTTTATGAATACAGAGATATGCGAAAAAATTGTCTCACCCATAAAAGATATAAAAAAACAAAGATAAAAGAGAGATAAGACATTTATGTTTATGTTATTTTGTTATGCCTCTATATACAAAATATAATCTTATATGAAATTATATTAAATATTTAAAAATATCATCTATATCTCATCATATGTAATTTGAACTTGTATACACGAATTAATCTTTTCGAAAATGTGCAATATAGATAATCACTAGTAAGTTTTTGTGTTAATATATGAAACATATATATACTAATTATGAATACTCCTAAGCTTTATTATTGCCATTATTAGATTTATTACACTTTTTCCTTTCTTTTTTTTTTTGTTTTGCTTTTTGGTTAAATATTTGTACATATTTTTGTCTTCATTATTTTGGCACTATTTTACAACAGTTTTTTACATGTACAGTTAATACTTTAATACTTTCCTTGTAAATAAAATTCAGATTTTTGTATACACTTTTATATCGCAGTTAATCATAAAAGCACTTTAATCTGTTTTCCTTTATACATTTCTAAGTCTCTATGGATAGGATTTTAGGATAAGGCACTGATATACGCATTATTATATAGTTATTGCCTCTTATCCAATGGGACCCTAGTTTATCTAATCTCTTTAACTATTATTTGAAAAAAACAGCAAGACATTCTCTAGCTTTCTAGTGAGTATTTAAGATATATCAAATTTACTTAATAATCTATAATTCTCAGATATATAATTTTGCAGATACATATCCTCGTGCATGCACACGAGCATGTACAGGCAATCACTCATCTATGACCAAAAGCAATAAATAACAGGAAAAAGACAACGCAACAATAAATATATACTATAGTAAAAAAAATTGCAAAAGAACATGACTCTGTGGTTAAAACACTGGTTTTGTATGTCTGCATAAAAATATAACATTAAAATATCAAGGTAAATGTATTACGCGAAGAATCAATTTACATTTGAAACAATAATATTACTCGAAAAAAATCGCTCTCGATAAAGTTACAAAAGATTGGGGAGCTTCTTGATCTTATTGAAGTTATTAAAAAATTGAGTTTTTAATTTTTTCATTCAACATATTTATCTTTTGTATCAATTTACACTCCCCTATCTTATGTGACAATGCTCTTCTTTTTTCCTTTTATGTTATGTAATTCTAAAAATGCGTATACTTTAAGTATCAAATTTATCAACCTGCGCGATTTACACGCAAAGCAATCTCGATTTTCGATCTCGATTAGCTTGATCTCGCGAAAATCGCATGCATTCCTTCTCGTTGCTTCAAAAATGAGATGCACACGAAAGCGAGAGATATGCTGTCATCTCTCGCGCATGCGAACATGTGTATTAAGATGCGATAAACGCCAATCGCCTCCTATAACCTGTAATCTATTCATTAATAAACGGGGCAGCCCCTCTCAGTTTTTCTTTACTACTTATTACATACTTTGTGGCAGTAAGTATTTCAATATATCATTCTGTCAATTTTGCTGATTCTTGAGATTTTTTATAAGTAATAAATTGCATTTGTCTTACGATTCTTTGATCGGTGGTAAGAGTACTCCAAAATAATATAAAATCGCCTAGTGATTATTTAGAAATCAACGATTGCAATTCATACTTGTGTTCACGAAAAAATTCTCAAGTATATATATATATGTATAAAATATTTGATGTACTTTTTAATTAAAATTGTGATCATTTTTGATACAACATTAAACAATCTATAATTTATTAAATAATTGAAATAGTATTGTAAGTATAATTTCTTTCTTAAAGCTAAATGTGTGATTGTCATTAACGACATGGATAGTCAGGTATGTGGAGATGGCAGGCTGATAGACATAATCGATGAGAGCTGGCGCAAGGAACGCTTACCTATCGACGACATCTCAACACCAGTGGCTGAATTGCCGGATCCTGAGAGTGATAACGGAGATTCTCACATGACATTGAAGGAGTTGGAGCAAAAGTGGAACAATCTAGCTTTGAGTTCTCTCAGTGACAATCATCTGCATTCCCCGACACCTTTGCACAATTGAACATCGTTGCTCAAGTGTTTGAAGAATTAGTAGATCATACATTATTTATATCTATATATATATATTATATATCTTGATAACTTTTCTTGCTGTATCACAATGGAGTTTCCAGAGAATGGCAAACATTGTTCAGTGAAAGACTGTAAATTATTGGACTTTTTGCCATTTGTGTGTGAGCATTGTCAGGCTACTTTTTGTAAAGAGCACTTTCATATGGTGTCACACGAATGTTTAAATACGGAGAATGCAAAACTTCCCATAGGAAAATCAATAAATTTTCAATGCTCTAAAGAGTCCTGCAAGGAAACATCATTGATAGAGATGCCCTGTATCAAATGTAAACAGCACTTTTGCTTGACACACAGGCATCATGGTTGCTTGGAGTTGAGTGAAACAGAGAAAACTCAGAAACTGAAAAAATGGCAAATACCCAAGAAACAATTTGCAGAAGCAAAAGCTAAAGTTGATCAACAAATTGCAGATAGCTTGAGGAAATCCAAAAATACAGCAATGGCAAATAAGGTATTATATGTTATATTAGAAAAAGAAAGTATTTTTTAGTACACTGAGAAGTATTGTTTACAAATTTATATGTTTCTTTCTTTATTTATAGGTACAACTCATGCGTGTGAAAGGTTCTGCAATTGGTCCTAAAAATGTACCAACAAGCGAGAGATGTTATTTCCTTGTGCACTTGCCACTCACAGTTAAAAATAAACACATAGGTACATCTAAAGGTGTCTTTGTTAACATGCAATGGACAATTGGGAAATGTATAGATTCAATGGCAGATACGTTTAAAATTTCCACTAATACTAATGCAACTAATATGAGTAAATTACAACTCTTCCATCATTCTAACGGAACTCTAATACATGGTGAGATGGATACACCTTTAATAAAATTATTTGAAAATTCTACTATTGTCGATGGACAACGAGTTATCCTAGAATATTCTAATAATGTACCTATAGATACATCATTGTATAAATAAATCTGTTGCTTATTTTGTTATAATAAAATTTCTTATATATAATTATCTATTATATATAAGTAATAGCCCAATTGTATGACTATTGAGCAGTGTGTATGTGATAGCTCTTTATTTCATTTATGATGTATAGGGAATAATAAGTTTTTATCAATATAATTTGATTTATTGATGATGGCAAAATAACACATATTATTTAGAATAATACTTATTTATTACAAACTAGAAGGTTTTATATTAGTAGTTTTACAGTCATTCTTGATAAAGAGACATCTAAATGCATTAAACGAACCATTTATATATACCAGATTATTGTCAGATTTGTTTGAAATAAGAGAACAACGATATTCTGACTTTGGCACTGGACGTTTCCTTGTTTCATATACACAAGTTATGCTAATATAGTAAGAAGTATCAATTAGCAATATAAATGTGTACAAATAAATGTGCGCTTGTTTATAATTTTATGTAATATAGATATGGCATCGCACACACTAAAAGAACAAGTGAATGAACCATTATAATTATCGAAAAGTTTTGTTCAATATGTGTATGCATCCATTTATAATAAGAGTAATACTCAACTTGTAATCATTAATTACAAAAAAAAAAAAAAAATAGAGTAAAAATTGTTTATATATTTGTATATATATATGTATATGTATATAATCTATGACATATCATAAACACGTTCAAAAATATTTATAAGTAGAATATAAAACAAAAATTTGATAACTTGATCCACATCTAGCTAATGAAGCAATCAATTTTTCAAGATTTATTTACAAGATGACATTTATATTTCTAATTTCAAATTCATTATATTCTACACATATCATAATGGAAGCAATATATAAAAATGTGCATATGATTATCGATATATTTGAATTCCTATAAAATAAGTTCCTATATCACGTATTAATAGTACATCAATGTTAACCATTAAAACAACTTTATGTTATCGTACTAAAAACAGTACTGAAAATAACGGAATTTATTTGCTGCAAATAAATCTTGCAAAAAAAAAATAATCAGATCTGAATATTTTTTAATATATAAAAATATTTTTTAGATAATCCTGTTGGAAAAAAATAAAAACAATAAAGCAAAAAATATTTTATATGTATATACATTCGGTACAAACAAATTAATTTAATAAAAAAAATTAAATTATATTCGAAAAACAGACGGTACATGTAACTGTAAAATTGAGATTGTTTTATAATATCGCATAATGCAATGCAATATACATGCTTAACGAAATGCATATTACAGAGTTCATCATGGTAAATATCTCACTTTTGTCTTTAGCGCATTTAAGTCATCAGTTCCATATACAGAGCAATGCATCAATAGTGTCTCATACAGCATTCACAAAAATGCTTTGTGACATATGACTCACTGATTTTTTTGCAAGCACAAAGTTGAATCATACAATTGTATGTAAGCAAAAAAGTACGATCTAAATATTAAAACAAAAATTTTATCGCTGATTGTAAACGCGTGGGACACCATCTCTGCACTTGCATGTATATAATCTCTATGTAAGATCTTAATTGATACCTGATCGCGTAAACGCATCCTCAGTAGTAGCTGACAAAGAACATCGTCGATCATCAACGACATATTATCCCTTATTCACATACAGGTGAAAGTAATTCTTGAAATAGAGAACAAGTTTGATGAGGGACAGAATGCACAGTATGTATAAAAAGATCGCAAAAAGGACGAGCAATACTAATCGCGCGTTTATATTTGTCTCTGTGTCATGTGCTCCGCGCGATCGACCGCTACTGGCCACCTGCCTGTTGGCCGGAGAATGTATCTGGTAACGGTAGGTGGCCTGAAGTCAAGCTCAGGAATGCCAGCGGGACTTTTGCAATTCGATTTGGCCTTCTAGCGTTTTCGCGAGATAAATCACGAAAAGCTGACTGAGTGCGATACCTAAAGCGATACCAGCTATCGTGTAGAGATTGCGTTCCGCCCAACTACGCACGATCTCGATGCATCCACTAGTCCAGACCTTTTTACTTGCTTCCGATATTGGTAACATCTGGACCTTGTAGCCACACATTATATTTACAAGTCCACTCTGAAAATTGAAATTATTTCATTACATTGAGCATATATATGTACAAAAAAAATATTTTTTTTTTTTAGTTTTGAAAGAATCTAAAAAATTTTTTTCAATTATATATATCTATCTTTCTTATTCTGCATAACATATATCGTACATACAGATATATCGGTAGCATTTATGCAACAAGAGAAAGGGACGCCGCAACGTTCTACACTAGGGCTAGTACAATTAAAATATTCATTCTTTCCCCAATCCAAATATCCCTCTTGGCTTAAACCGCAACATTTGAACTGTAATGAAAAATTTTATAAATATTTGTATACAAAATTAAATAATTTATATAAACATAAGAGATATATTTATACATTATTTCAATAACTTATAATTTTCTACATAATTTTTACCTCTTGCTGCCCAAAATCAATGAAATTTTGTAGATCTGGATCTTCTCTATACGTTTGAATTATTTTATCTGTGAAAGATTGTTTCAAAAGAGGCTGTAATGCGGTTGGAAATACAAAACCGACGATTGCCACACCCATTTCCAGAAGAAAAAATACCAGAAGACATAATGAATACTAGAAAAGTCATTTAGTTAAACAATGAAATATATTTTATATATGGAGGAATTATTTCATGTACAAAAAACTAACAAATTTAAGAAGGCATGTGTTCTCACGAAGAGCTCCTACGCATCCTGCAAAACTAACGACAAAGACGACACCACCGGCTATCAGCATCACCAAAGAGATGTTTAAGACTACATCATAAACGTTTTCCACTCTGACAGATCCAGTTGCTTGCCATTTATCCAAAAAAGCATACAAACCTACACCGATTAACAGCCCACCAAACAGCTAAACAAAAAAACATCATGTTTGTCTATCACATTAATTGAATAATTTCTGTCTGAATAATGCCCTTCTTCATTTCTGTATTATCTTTAATAAACTAGTTTCTTCTTCTAATATAAAAGTAAATAGAGATATATTAGCTAAGATTTACTAACAATTGAAATTAATTCATATTAATGAAAGCATAAATATAGCGACTGTATATCTTTCTATTATCTCTCAGTAACAAATAGCAAATTATATTTACAGATAAGCAGCGTGATTGAAAAAATGTTCTGCAAAAATGCAAAAATACAATCTTAGGAAGAAATCGCTCACCCAGAAGACGAAATTCAACATAAAGATCATGTATTTCACGCACGAGCTGACGTATGTAAAGTTATTGCTCCGCCTGCGATTATTCATCATTGTGTCTGACAGACTCGATAGGTTTCACAACGTGATTAGTATCCTCGAAACGCATACACAATCGAGCACAACAGTCCTTGCTTCAACCTACGGCAATAAAACACAACTTGTGTCGTTGCAACATACTTCAACAGCTTTTACTCGTTCCGCCATTACGATGTTTCTCGTTGTGACGTTCCTGTATTCGCGTTTCTCGCGATCAGCTGTTCCGCGTTCCATGATGACAGTACGCAAGTAGATTTATTTAGATCTATTCGTTTTTCTTGTACTTTCTACACTCATGTTTTTTTTACTTTCTTATTCTATTGCCAAAAATGTCAATAAAAAAATTAAATTTATGAGATTATTGAAGTTGCGAGGTAATAAATTAAAAGATTTTTGAAGTTAAAATATGCTAGTTTCTATAAAATCCTTGGTAACTTACAAAGAACTTAAAAAACTCAACTTTAAGATTTGATTCTAATAGAGAAATTGGTAGCACTGTTCGGATTGCGTTCAAAAATATCACCCATAGGAAGTAGCATTTAATTAACCAATCAGGAGCAAAGATTTCTTTGTCTTGATTGGTCAATTGAAAACTACTCTATTTCATGGATAGGATTTCTGAACGTATCCCCACATGTTCGAACGCGCTAAAATCAGTTCCAGATGATAGTAGAACTAGATGGAACGAAATGTTTTCGTGTTTTTAAATAGTTGCATGGATATACAACAAATTATATTCGCAACTCTGTTAACTTATAAATAGCGCGTATTTTGCAAAATAATAGCAATTTATGCAAATTTTTAAAAGGAGATACAATGGCGTCGATGCAGGACAGTAAGTTTAGCTTGTGATGTGTTTTTGATATTCATGATTTATAGGTTAAGACAATCATCGTAAACAGGATGTTTTGATCTCAAATCAATTTTAAATGATTTTATACATCTGTTGTCACTTATAAAATATCTTATTAACTATTTTTCTACTTAAACTTTAATAAAACGAATAAATATTTGGCATAAAATAAAGTTTTGATAATATATGCATAAACAAAGAATATCATTATTCTGTGTTATTTATATTTAATTTCTTATTTAATATATATAAAGAAAACTGGATCTAATTAAATAAATTTTATTTTAGGATTAAAACTTAAGCGTGCAAACTGTGATGCATGGACCATACGAGAACAATTGTGTCTTGCATCAAGTGTACTAAAATCTGGAGATCAAAATTGGATAAGTGTGTCCAGATCGTTGAAGCCATTTATTGAAAAAGAATCACTAAGACCTCCAGATTGGTTCTCACAAAAATCATGTGCCATGCAATATGCATCTTTGCTCGAAAATGCCGATACACCAAAACGAAAGAAACGGGAAAGTGGCGAAACTACCAGTGAATCCATAGTCAGAAGATTAACACAGGAGAGAATAACTGAACTGAATCAAACTCTAGCCTGCCAGAAGGAAGAATATTTGCGGCTCAAAGCGGATATAAACTTGCTTAAATCTGGCGCTGTAAGCGATGAAAAATTAGAGAAAATGTGGCTCGAGATACAACAAGAAGAACGCGAAATGGATCAAAAGGCGCGGGCTCACATGGCATGGTTGACAAAACGTCAACAGCAACAAAAGCAAGAGATGAGTTTGTCACCCGCCGTCTCGTCTTCAATCACAGGTCAAACTCGCAAACATGCGGAGGGCACGATGGAAGTGGCGCAGACAGAACTCGCATCCGAGTCGGCGTCAGAGAACGATGACGAGAGGAAGACTAATCGAGGCGGTAGATCTCCGTTGCTGACAAGTCTGCTGAAATCTCCCAGTCCTACTACTCAAGCTATACAGACCTACCCTTCCACTCCTGTCCAAGTGACCTCACCGACTATCACAAGTTTACTCGGATCTAATTCGAAAATATTGAATGCCCAATTAACACAGAATGTGTCACCACAGTTGCAACAATTGGTCTCAACAGCAATCGCTAGTGCGAACGCAACATCACCGCCATCCGTCGGCGCACCCACGCTTTCTATGCTACTGGAAATGCCAGCTACCACACAAAGAGGACCTCTACCGAAATTGCAAACAACCAATTCTGTAGGGATTATATCTCAGATACAACAACAGCAAGCAGCCGCGGCTGTAACCGCCAGCACCGAGATGCACAAATTTGAGCAAACGATCCAACCGCAATCCCAGGTTCGCCAGATGAATATTCAGAATGAGGTAGTGAACGCGGCAACGGTAACGGTGCCAACAGCGACGACGATATCAGCAGCCGTAGTGACGACTTCGGCGCTCACTGCAGTTGTCACCGCACCGACAAATGTGCCCGTATCGGAGAATATGGTGCAAATAATTGATCACATAGACGATGTACTACGCAAGGACATAATGGCGGACGTAATGGACAAGGATGAGATAAACGAGATCATCGGTGACATCGAAGAATTGATCAAAGAAGAGATCACTGGCAGTCCGCAGACTCGGGACACGGGCGCCTCGACAATGACAACGACGACATCGACGGCAGTTATCAATAGTCTCTCAAGCATGCCCCGTCAAACAGCGGAAATTCCGATAGTAGAACCGAAAATAGAACCGAAACCAGAGCCGAGAGACGTAGACGAGACTGTATCATTGTCTGATTCTCCGCGAAGCGAAATGGCGATCGAAGAAATCGACTCCAGTACTTCGAATATCGCCGAAATCATTGGAACTGTCGCTATAGAACCACAAGAACCCAAAATTATCGTCACGGAAATAACGGAAATCATATCTAATGCACCAGAAGAAATAAAATCCGAGCCGAGTACTTGTGATGACGAAAGGATAGTTTTGACCGAGGAACTTGTTCCAGAACTAGAAACTAACGATGAAGAAAATAGCAAGGATATCCCAATGGAAGAAAAACAACTAGATATCGAAATAAAATCGATGGACACCGTGTCCTCAAACGTCGAAGTGAATGATTCTAAGCTGCTGGACGAAACAAAGGAAACAATGGAGGATACTGTAGTGGCAGCAGAGGTAGAAGAAGAGGACGGCGACAAGGAGGAGGAAACGGAAGTGATCGCGCATGATGACAAGGAGTCATTGGAGAGTGTCAAAGAGCTGAAGGAGTCTCCAGAAGATACTGAAGGTAATGATAATGCAAGATTAGATCAATTAGAAATATATTTGGCGAAAATTACAGGAGATCAGCAGGACGTACCATCCACGGAAGTGGTCAGCGTCTCTTCAGAAGTGACAAACGATTTACCTAGTACCGAAGACACGGAGAAGTCGCAGGATATCAGTCTCATTCTGGAAGATGATGAAAGCAGTCAGAGTTCGGAGAATAAGAAGAAAGCGGTGGCGGAAGAGCAGATCATCGAAAACATGGTCGAAAGCACCGAGTCTTCAGAATCATTTAAGGAGGATTCAATGGTTCTAATAAAAGAAAAAACCATAGTAGAAGAAGTAAAAAAAGAGTCCTCAGTGAAATCACAGGAAGAAGAGGCCATCGAGGAAACACTGGAGATATATACGGATGAATTTAAAAAGGAGGAAGTCAAGGATTCCTCGGAAGATACAACAAGTTCCATTTTGCAGAACGCAGAAATTAAGGAGGAAGAAATCGGTAGCGAGCCAGTTGTTCTCCCAGGAGCTGAGAATACCTCGCCTGTGGTAATAGAAGAAGTAAAGAGCATCAAGAATGAGCTAATAGAAATTGCAATAGTCGACGCAAACGTGACTAATATTGAGAATATTGAGAGCGCAGAAGTTAAACCCGAGGAATCAAAAACCGAAAGCGAAATAGATACTACTAATAGTGCATTTTGCCCGAAGAGCCCGCTTCCTCCGGAAGAAGACAAAAAGGAAATAATTGTAGAGATAAAACAAGAAAAAGAGGACACCATGAAGAACATGGAGGGCGAACAGAACATAAAGAAGGAAATAGAATCCACGGAAGAACACGCGGAATTGGACGAAGAGGAACCTTCGTTAAGTAAACTGAGTGGCGGACGAGCGATGAAAACATACTCCAAGAAGCAAAACATTACTGTGGATAGTGAACCGGAGAACGAGAGCACGGGCGAGGGCGCAGATTATCGTGCCTGGAAGAAAGCGGTTATGCTTGTCTACAATCGTTTGGCCACACACAAATACGCGTCGGTATTTCTCAGACCGATCACGGAGGACCAAGCGCCTGGATATCATTCAGTGATCTTTCGACCAATGGATCTATCAACTATCAAGAAAAACATTGACAACGGCACGATTAGATCGACCATGCACTTTCAGAGGGATGTCATGCTTATGTTTCAGAACGCCATTATGTACAACAAACATGATACGTTTATCTATAAAATGGCAGTTTCGATGCAAGAAGAGTGCTTGCAGCATATGCAGGTAAAAAATATACTGTTTCTTAATCATATATGTGATATTGTTTTTATTAACAATTATATCTAAACGGATTATTTAAAAACATATGAAGTATAGAGAATATATATGAAGTATAGAGAAGATTAGCAATAAGAAAAAAAGCTATTTCATATACACAGTACAAGCGAAAATATTTTTAAATAAAGATATAAAAAGATGAAATGCTTTGAAGTAATCTGAAATAAAACATGCATTTTAGATTGTATTATTGATGCACATCTCTTATATTTTCTTAAATAACACACGTATAATATTGAATATCATTAATTATGTGATTGTGCTTTTAGATATTAGTACAAGTAACGGGAGAAGGATCCTTTCGAAGGGAGACCAGAACTGCTGCAAGCAGTAGCAGCGAGGCAAGCGAAAGCAGCATTAAACGAAAAAGAAGTCACATCACTCCGAGTCCTCACGACACCGACAGTCCGCGTTCGAAGAAACGCAGAAAATCCGAAAACGATTAGATTACATTACAACAAGTTATATAAATGAAATATAAAAATTTGCGTTTGTATTTCAAACATATTGGAGATGAAGGAAGGTAATGTGGAAGAGAAAAAAATAAGAAATGTTTCAGGCATTGAGAAGTATATTGGTATCGCCTGTGATAATATAAGCGGTACACGAAACATGAGAGAAGTTTGTGATATAATTATTTTAAATTTATTATGAGATAGATTTAATTCTTACTTTATAATTAATTATAAAGCTACGATATTCACGTGATAACACTAACAGCTATAAAATGTTTAAATATTAGAAAATTATTTCTTTAATTTGATTTTTGTTTATTATCTCTTTATCTTTATCTTTAAATATTAAAAAGATATTAAGAAAAATGAAAAAATAAGTATTATATAAACAAATTTTTTTTGCTGTCAGAGAGATGTCTATTGTACATTTATGTTTCTTGCAAACGTGTAATAAAGAAAGATTCAGAAGAAGAGATTGATGCATTTCACGAAATTAAGAATATATTAAGTCAGTCATCCGACAAATTTACGTGATCGCGCGGTAATCTGACATAAATGCTACAAATTACGAAAAAAACACTACACATCTCTCCTTTGTATATAATTGATTAATTGTTTATTTGATTATATTATGAAAATTTACTAGTATGTTTAAATAACCGTAAAATACGATATCGCACGTTCATATAAATATAACTTATGCATGTGACTTGTATGCATATGTAACTTTAAAATATGGGTTATTATTGCGCTTGGGGAGACGCAAAGATGTGTAGTTCCGAAGAGGAAGGTTATGAATATCGTACCTCTGATAGCAGAGAAAAGAGGAGAAATCGCCTTACGGACACTTTCGGCGAAATTGTAAGCAAAGTGGCGATGAAAACAAATATATAAGCGAGGATTATTGTATGAATTGAGGATTTAAAAACTCTATCATATGTCAAACGCGAATGAGATTATTGCATGTCAAACATATTCATAAATTTTATAAAAATTGCGGAGATAATCGCAAATGACATTAAAGCAGTAGATCTGACGATCTGCTTGTTTTTCAAAAAGTCAAAATTATACCTTGATTAATCAGACCAAAATTTAATTTTTAAAATTAACAGCATTACATATCATTTGTATCTAAACTGTAAAATTATTCATTAATCGCGTATTTAAAGTCTTCCGGTGCAGTTTTACCGATATCGGACGATGCCGATCGGCAATTCTGGGCGGAAGACGAATTGAGCAACTCGGAATCGCGACAGAAATTAACCGCGAGAAAAAAGCGTCGGCATAGTGTTTCCTATAGGAATCGCACCGTGAACAGAAGCCGATCTTGCGCTCCCAATGCCTCGAATTCTAGCTCCGATTCGATCTGTACGAGAGAGCCGGAAGGTATATGTTTATTTCTTTAAAATTGTTTTATTAGAATATATTTTTCCGATCAATCATTATTTTAAGTTTTTAAAGTTGTAAAGTTACATATATATATACAGTACATATAGAGAATAATTTAATATTTTCCTCGTATTTTAATATGCAGTTTAATTGGAAACCAAACATGCTAATTTTAGAATCGATATGTAATTATCTGCAGTTTGCAAAATGCGAAAATGTTGTCGGCGACAGAAGCCGAAGACAAAAAAATTACAATCTATCAATACAGAGAAAGATTCGAGTACAAGTATCGAGAAAAGAATCTGCACAATGAACGAAGTATTCTCTCCGGATTGTCAAACTGCATCTACTTCTAATAAAAAATCAACTAATTTGCATTGTGAATATCATCGGATGAACTCGTCATACAGAAATCATCGTAAACGAGCGAACGAAATGATACGAAAAAAAATCGGATTGCAAAAGATGCGCGGCCCATCTAACAATAATAATAAGTAACGTTCCAGTGATTACACCTATAGCCAAGAAACTTTTTTACAGAAACGTAAGCCTTGAAAATAACTGAGGTTCTATGTATTATTTTACTCAATCGTCACTAATTATATATTTTAAAGAAAAATATTAGTTTATAATTTTCAGAATTATCAAAATTTTTTCCTTCAATCTACGATATTAATTCATTAATTTTTAAAAAAATATTAGTTTATAATTTTCAGAATTATCAAAATTTTTTTTCTCAATCCACGATATTAATTCATTAATTTAGTTTTCGTATATAGCAAATTGTTTTTACATATTCTTTTTTTGTGCGAAAAATGAGACCATACGAATAACCATCTCTCTCTCTCTCTCTTTCTCTCTTTCTTTCTCTTTTTTTTATCATGCTCGCCTCAATCGCTTTGGATGCGTTCCGTTTCACGCATTGAGCACATAGATCGCCTGAAAATCTCTAGTTCGTGTTACATATATTATAGATTTCCAAATGATCTATGCGCTTTATGCATGAAATGGAACGCAACCATTATCTCAATATAAGGCGGAAGTTCCGATTATTTGATCTGTCAATTGTTCGCCAATGCGCAAAAAGAGCGGCGAATGCGCGTTTGACGTATGACATTCGCGACGTTGATCCGACTAAGCCGGGGAAACCTGAGGAAACTTCTTCGATCACGATGAACTACTTCGCGAACAATAATTGGGGCAAGAATCAGTATCAGAACCTGAACGATGCCCATATACAAAGCAGTGAGTTACAATTCGTGATATGTGTCGAAAAAATACATGGAACAAAATCCGATTTTTTGCCTTGGTCTCCTTGATATACATTAAATCTCGCTTTGATCTGAAACATTTTCTCATAAATATCTTCTCTTTCTCTATTAACGTGAATCATTCTTTTCTTTGTCGCCGGTAAGGCGAACGATGCTGCTGCTATCTTTGCCGGGAAATCTCCAATCACGTGATCATATTTTGATTTGTATATTTGTATCATATGCGATTCTCAAGTTATAAATTTATTTATTGTATATCTGTTTTGTACATTACTAATATTAGTACATTTTGAAAGCATTCACACTTACATATAATTTTTTCATTCTTTATAGTCTCATATGTTTTTTTCTTGCTGATAAATGTCAATTTTTTCCTATTGCAGACTCGACAATCCGCTTCATTCTCTGTTGCACAGTATTGGGTCTATGTTCGACACTGTTGATACTTTCGTTATGGAATCCTAATGCATATATTCCAACAAGCCATACATATGTATTGCACTTGGATCAACGACAACCTCTCTTACATATAGTTTCCGACAAGTTTCTATCTTTTGGTCTCGACACATCCTTACTTCGAAGGATGGACGAATTGCCCGTCGAACAGGAGAAATTTATCAACTTGGGCCGTCATTTAAGCCCTGCTTATGTTAGAGTGGGTGGAACATCTGCAGATTGTCTGATATTTGATGAGGATCAGGTTGGTTCGCAAATATATTTCTTTTGTAATATAAAATAATCTTATTCATAATATTGAGAGAAATTTCATTTACCTATTACCTATTTTATTTAATTTCCAAATCCAGATATTAATTACTATAAATCTATTTGGACTCTCAATTTGCTACTATCTTAATGCATTTCATAATTCAGATTGTGCAAAGCTCATCTGAGAAGATTTCCAGTCCTGTGGATGGCCAAGATATCAGCAATTTTACCATCTCTGGTGCAGACTTGCTCACTGTCTACAATTTTGCAGTAAAGTCCAAGTTGCGAATGATCTTTGATCTGAATGTGTTGCTCAGAAATCCAAATGGATCTTGGAATGACACTAATGCGCAAAATATTATTACCTTTGCTAAGAATCATGCCATGGATTTAGATTGGCAATTGGGAAATGGTAAGCAAATATAACAAAGGCAAAAAGTTGATATTTGTAAAAAAAATTTGTGTAATAACGCGTAAAATTTCGGATTATTTATTCCGAACATCTTCAGAACCGAATTCCTTTAAACATGTATTCAACGTGACGATCTCAGCAAACGAGCTAGCAAAGAATTATGATCGTTTGAGACAATTGTTAGACGAGGCGGGATACGTCGATAGCATCCTTGTCGGACCGGAAGTGAATCATGTTGGAGAACAGAGTTATATGGGAGAAGAATATGCTGAGATGTTTTTAAGAAGTCAAAGCAGTACTGTGAATTATATCACTTGGCATCAGTATTATCTGAACGGGCGAGAAGCTGTAGTTAAAGATTTTGTGGATCCTCTCATATTTAATTGGTTACCGGCACAAATCAAATCCATGGAGGAATTCATCGCTGCATCAGGGAAAAATGTTTCTATGTGGCTGTGTATGTATTTTTTATTAGAATTAGGAAAGAAGTTCTCTCTTTGAATATATAATATTTTTCGACTTTCAGTTCTATTTTCAGAGAATAATTTTCCTAAATCATTTATATTTTAGTAATTATACATATATGTATATATTGTTTCTGAATATGTAACTATTTTAAGGCTGCAGAAAATGTTCCATATTTTTTTGAATCGCAATCGCATTGCGATTAGTGAGCGCGAAAAATTAAATTTAATAAAGAATATAAAAGATATATAATTGACAGCGGAAACCAGCACTGCGTATGGAGGAGGAGCACCCGAATTATCCGACAGATTCGTAGCCGGATTTATGTGGCTAGATAAATTGGGCTACAGTGCTAGCGCGGGATTGAACGTCGTTACTAGACAATCACTATTCGGCGGAGATTACGCTATGGTATCGTCGAATCTTACGCCAAATCCCGATTGGTGGGTCAGCGTCTTTTATAAGCAATTCGTATCGGAGAAAGTACTGAAATTACACATCACATCTGACAATTTCGGTTATGTGCGACTTTACGCGCATTGCACACCGAAAGAAGCTCGAATCGCCAGAGTGCCGGCTGTCACAATTTATGGAATGAATATAGATAAGATCGCGGTTCATATAAAAATTCCAGAATTGTTTGTACACTCTGGTAAAATTGTGAAGATATTCTTTTACTCTTTGACCGCCGACAATCTTCAATCAAGGTATGTAAGATGAAAAAAATTTTTTTTTAAATTAAGCACATGTTTATACATAATTCTCTGAATTTTAACTTTTTGATACGAAGAAATTGTATATATTTAATTGTATATATTAGAAATTATTATATTGTAAACTAAAATTTAAACAACATCTAATTAAAGTATTAAATGCTTTATCAAAGTGAGAAGATGAGAATCAATATAAATTTAAAAACAAGAATTATCACTTATTTTTTTTAGCAAGATAAAGTTGAATGGCGAAGTGTTGAAGCTGCAGCCGAACGGAGATTTACCGCCATTTCAATCTATAATATTAGATCCTATGCATCCTGTGATCTTACCATCGTATTCCATGGTATTTATGATAATTCACGGTATCGATATTCCAGTCTGTGAATGAATTGTCAAAGAATGTCACGAATCTCATTTTTACGCGACGTTTATATTCTGTATATATCTTTCTTATACATTATATTAAAGATTTATTATATATATATTGTAGCTTATATATTACATATTTTTACAAATTCTTATTAATAAGTAAGCTGCTTATACAAGCATGAGTACCATTTTCTGAAGGCGCTTTCTTAGCTAAAATTTTATCTGTCTATTGTATAACAGTTTTTTAGTTTATGATGTTTTACTTTGTCACTTTTCTCAAAGATAATAAATATTACAATGAGCTGTACAAATGAATAATAGTCAATAATATTGCACACATCTGCGGATACATATGGTTAAACAAAATTTTTTTTCTATTGATATATGCTTTAGCATTTTACATTTCTTATTTGTGTCTGTATTTGGTATATATGGTGTATATTGTGCTATCTTCATATATATTCAAATAATTTTACAAGTTTTTCTCTAGATATAGTATATACTAAATGCTAACAAGTATTTCATAATCATTATATCATATAAATAAACACTAGCAAATATTAAATGATATAAATATCGAAATTAAGGTAAGGATATCATACAACGGAATGATATTTATACATTGAATAAAGTTCTTCATAATAAGAGTAGCATTATCTCATTGCTTAGTATTATATCATTACTACTCTTGATAGAATCTTGTTTGTAACAATATATGACATTCAAATCGGGGAATTAAATGTTCAGAACACAATTGTAATTGCGAACAATCAATATGAGATACTATGACATGATGTTATCTATATTATAATAGATTTCGCACGAGTAATACTTACAATTGCATTACGCAGAAATGTCTCCATTATTATTATCTCTCTACTCTGCAGCAGAGATCGTGATAGCTTTTCCTTTAGGATCATCGAATCTGTCCATTGTCCGGATATCCATGATCATAGTGAGCGCCCATATCATAATTAAAGCCAGTATCGCTGTCACAAATATTCCCGTCCAAATTGGTATACTAGTGAAACCAACACAATCATACGCATCGCTGAACGTCGTAGTATTACCGACTTGGACTTGCATATCCTTGATACTTAAGCGCACGGAATCGTTAGCAAAGATGGTGTCTAATGAACAGTGATAAGAAAACGTTTTTGGGAAATTAATATCCCGTTTGGTCAATAGAATGCCGTTTTTGCCGTTTATATCATAACTGATCTTATTTAATGTATAATAGCCTATGCTTTTAATTGGGAAAGAGAAATCAAGCATCAGATTGTTAATATCATCAATGTTGGAAAATTTGATAGTTAAAATCAATGTATCATCTTTCTCATGAGTTGATGCTCCAGTTACTTTGGATGCAGGAAGTTCTAAAGTCTTTTCTGGGTTTTCAGGTGCCTGCAACGAAAAGATTTTATTTATGTAAGAATTATATTTTTAATTTGTTTTCATTGATATCAATGTTTCTCTTAATATTTTTAGTAAATTGTTTCCTTTTTATTGCTTTGAATATATAAAAATTCTAAAAAAAGGACTAAAGTTTTCTGAAATTTATTATAGAATTACTTGTATAATATTAAATTTAATAACTTTTACCGTGAAATACAGTGATTTACTGGAATAGAACAAAACTTTGTCCGTTTTTATCTTAAACTCTGTAGTATCGTTTCCAGCAGCCTCCCTTTTTATGCGTTCAGTTTGACTATAACGGCATTGTTTTCCTGTAAGCGCTATGCAATCATTTGAATCAGTGTCCTTCAAGACCATATTTAATTCATGATCATCGTTTATGTCCTCTATCGTTCTTATCTGTTTGTCGCTATAAATCTTTTCAAAGATCGTGTCCGGCTTGAGAACACGCGGGAAATAATATAATTTCGAGCCATTGGTGGCGATTGACAGTACCTATAACATTCGTACAATTTTATCTCATAATCTCTTAAAGTAAATAATATATATTACTCTTTTTTCTGGAAAAGGTTTGCAGGAAATTATAGCCAAGAGGAATACAAGTTGACAAGTAATGCAAGTTTTCTAACCTTGTTATTTTTCAGATCCTCGACGCACAATTCGTCGGCAACGACGATCGTTGGTTCTGTCACACCCGACTGTGACAGGATCTCCTCGAATTCCTCTGACGATATTTTCTGCAGTGGATTCGAGCGTGCCATTTTCAACGGCGAATTATGATCGGACGATTCGTTGTGCGGGCACCATATCACGACGGGCGTACCGGCATAAGAAAATGCGAATTGACAGGCGATGATGAACACGAGGAGTGGTGCATGAAGCAAACTCGCTTTTCTCGCACTACCTGTCATCGTAAAGTCGAATTTGGAGCGAGTCGAGTCAAATGCACAGATCGGGAGAGCACCACACCAACAAGAGCAGAAGGCACTCCGAAGCACCTGACTATCACCTCGTGATCATATGATGCGCGTCACGTGGTCGATAAGTTTCCGGATTTTGAAAGAACACGCTACATGCTTGTAAGATAAAAGAAAATTGATGAAAGATATAAGAAAAATCTCCCTCTTCTTTCATCGAAGATTTTTCTTATTCATCTTCTATATAGAATCTAATAATAATAATAATAATAATAAATACATTTAAAAAATTTTTTTGAAGGCATTATTATTAATGCCTGCTGTAATTAATGTTTAGCAATTATTTCAGGATAATCGCGTTTTGAAATTGTGAATTTTGATTTAGCGATTATTTCAGAGTAGTTATATATGTACGTCTTTTGAGAAAAATTGTATCTGTTTATATCTTCTTTGAATATAAAAAAAATTACGATATTGTTGTAAACGATCATGGCTAATGTTAAAAGCGAAAAGAGAACCGAAACTGTTATATATTCTGTAAATATCGCTAAGTATATATAGTATTTTAATTTATATATGATTCGCCATTCACATAAATTAGACACAAGATTATTAATAAATGAAAAATTGCTTAAATTTATTTAAAATACAAAATTTATTCAAGGAGTGACTTTTAATTTTGCGACTAGCTTGTTTTATACATAACATATATATTATTTATTTATTATTATATTAATTTATTCCTTCTAGCAACTCCAACCATGGAGTACAATCGGTGTTCTATCATGTATGGAACAAGCTGCTGATCTTCCAATTTCGGTCAGAATTGCAGAATTTCGCAAAACCTCAAGATCTCATCCTTGGCATCCTACATTGGGATACAAAATTCTGGAAGCGGCTCCTTTGTAAATAACTTTTTATATTTCCAAAAATTAAAAATATCTCCAATTTTTGAATTAGTAAACATTTTACACTATTTTTTTTATAAAAAACTGATTTTTAAATAATTAAATAGCATTTTTGATCATATATATTTAATTTCTTATTATTTAATGTAATTAATTTATTTAAAAATAATTCAAAATTTATGTAAATTATTAACATTAAAAATTAATAATTTAACCTTTCCTTATGATAGTTATTAAAGTGTATTATATAACAAATAGATTCCATATACATCAATACAAAGTAAATTTAATTTCAAGATATATATTATGTCATCATTTCAACAGAGAAAATTTTGACAAAAATGTTTTTCTTATTTAAAAAAAAAAAGATAATCTATTCTGCCTAGGTTTGCACAACCCATAACGAATCTGATGTTGGGTACTTGTCGCATACCATATGGAATGACGACAAAGCCTTTGAAATTTCCGAACTTAGTAACTGGTTTCGATCGTAGTCCTTCGCACGCGGCACGTGCTGCACTTAACATGCGATATACTCCATATGATTGGAAGCAAAATCAAATCAGACTCTGCAATGAAGCGGATATGAATATGTGTTATTCCGAAAAATTACGCAAGGACAGTGAATGCTTAATAAAGTAGGTGAAATCTTCATCAAAATTCGATATTTAATATAGCTATTTTTAAATAAAAAACTGTCCACAGGTTTTTTAACATTAATTTTTCTTCAAATTAATGTCTCTGTATTTTTTTAATAAAAAGTTTTGAATTGAAATTTGTCTTTAAAATTAAAATTTAATAAATTATATGTAATCGAATAGTATTTCCATACAAAAACTATACTGTGTTGCTGTCTGTTAATTATTTATCTCAGAGAAGCTGATGAAAAGAAACAAATAGAAAACGACCAAAAACTTGAAGAAGGCATTACTTGTTGGCGGAACGAAGTAGCATCGGAGTTGGAAAAATTTAAGACCGAAGACAATAAAATGCAGGAGTGCCGTCACGATCTGCAAATTGCGATTCAGAATATCGATAGACAATTACATATCGCGCAAGAATGTCTTTATCTTCGAGAATCAAGAGGAGGTACTTTTGCTTTGTATTAGAATATAATAACAGACTCTAAATTTCACTAAATGTATCAATTAAAAATAAATAATCGATATAAAAACATATATTCTCGAATAAGAATTAAGTTCCTATAGAAATTGTAACTTCTAACAGACTTACATATCAATTGATAGATACTGATTTAGTTCGTGATGAGGTTGAAACTGCTCTGCTGAAAGAAATTGAGATTGTAAGAAATTGTGAGAATCAATTAGAA